>NW_026775161.1:0-118251 GCF_963082965.1 Carassius carassius | reverse complement strand
CCATCTAAACATATTCAGCATCCTCTTTTCAAAAAAACATGTTTAATGTAGAACACTTATAGAAAATCTCATGTGTTTTCAGACTTTTACTTTTTATTAACAAAACTGAAAAAATAAACTTGACACTTGATCAAATATCTATGCATAAAAATACCTCTATATACATTTACACATCAGATACATAAACAGTATTTTACATTAAAATCACAGTCATCTACATACTGCAATGCTTTACTTTAACAAATCATTACAAATATTTTTCTCTCTACCTGAAGCTGAAGTCTTCTATGATCAGGCGTCTCTCACTGTCGCAGAATTAATTTCCATAGCTTTTCCAGAGATTCATGAACTTATTTCACAGAAAACACTTGGCAACCTCCATTCGTATATTTAAATATACAGATTTAAACTATTATAGTGACTAGCATTAGTCCATACTATAGAGTAGAACAAAACTAGAGATGCATTTTCATTACAGAGATGACTGTGGCCCTGAATGATTGGACACAGTTCAAAAGAGCCCAGATATTCCAGGTTTTCCCGTATCGTGCTGTCGGATCAGGAATGCTGACAGTAGATGAGGGTGTTATCGCACCGACAGCATCATCACAAACTCTGGAAGAGTCCAATCATATTCAACAACATCAGATCACTGCTGCCTCACATCTCTGAATTATATAATAAATGCTTATAGTTTATACTGTGTCTGGAGCAGATCTCTCACCGTCGAAATCCACGGTTCCGTCTCCGTTCAGGTCCAGCTCCTTCAGGATCTCCTCCAGCTCTCCTTTCTTGAGTTTCTCTCCTAACAGCGTCCTCAGAGCCTCCTTCATCTCATCCAGAGAGATCTTCCCATCACCGTCAGCGTCGAACTGACCACAAACAGCAAACACACGCTTCATTCACTACTCAGACTAAACTGATCAGAGCAAGACATTACAGATTCCTTTTTTTTCATCACTCCAAGCTTGTTGTTGTTGTTGGAGATGTGACAATAAAAGTGGTTTGATTTGATTTAATTTGATATAAACAAACCCCTCAGTTAAAACATGCATTGAGCATCATTGTGATTTGTTAATGTTTTCAAAAGTCTCTTGTTCTTTTTAAAATAAAAAATACAGTGAAATTGTGAAATATCATTCCAGTGTAAATCAGCTGTTTTCTGTGTGAATCTGTGTTAAAGTGTAATGTATTTCTGTGATGCTCCGCTGTATTTTCAGCATCATTCCTCCAGTCTTCAGTGTCACATGATCTTCAGAAATCAGAATAATATGATGATTTACTGCTCAAGAAACATTTCTGATTATTATCAATGTTGAACACAGTTGTGCTGCACAATATTATTTTAGAAACCATGATAAATATTTGTTTTAGGATTCACAGATGAGCATTGTTAATTTGAAATATAAATCTTTTGTAATATTATAAATGTCTTACTGATCAATTTAATGCTCAATGACTAAAAGTATTGATTGATTTTGAAATCTTTTGAACCGTGTATATTGCAGTGTAACCTGTGGATCTATGGACTGACTGATGAGGGTTTGTGCTTGTATTTGTACCTGACAGAAGGAGCTTTTGAGCTCTTTGAGTCCCAGCATATCCGCCGTCTCCACCATCATCCTGGGGCCCATCAACTCACAGAAATCATCAAAATCCATCAGACCTCCAACTGAACACACAAAAACACCATGTGACCTGAGAGGCTGATATATGCTACTTGAGTTAATTACATTAGTGTGTACAGATACTGACGCCTCATCTTGATCTGCTGGATGATCTCCAGCAGCTCCATCTCTGTGGGCATGTAGCCCATCGTCCGCATGCACTCGGCCAGATCCTTATAGTTCAGATAGCCGTCCTGATCGTAATCGAACTCCTTGAATGCCTCTGCCAGCTCTGGGTGTGATGTGATGATTTGAGATGTGATGCTATGTAATGATTTATGATTTGATCATATCTGTGCTGTGATGATCTGAGATGTGATTATCTGTGATGTAATGATTTATGATTTGATGATCTGTGATGTAATGATTTATGATTTGATGATCTGTGATGTAATGATTTATGATTTGATGATCTGTGATGTGACATGCTGATTTGTGATGTGATGATTGAACTGAGATGTGAGGATTTGTGATTTGATGATCTGTGAATGATTATTTGTGATTGGATAATCTTTGATGTGATGATCTGTGATTTGACAATCTGTGATGAACTGAGATGTGATAATCGGTGATGTGATTATCTGTAATTTGATGATTTGATGATATATGATGTGATGACTGATGTGATGAGTTGCAATGTGATATTTGTGATTTGATGATCTGAGATGTAATGTGATGTGATGATTTATGATTTGATGATTTGTGATGTAATGATTTGATTATATGTGATGATCTGAGATTTGTGATGATTTGATTGTCTGTGATGTGATTATTTGTGATTTTATTATCTGTGATGTAATAATTTATGATTTGATGATCTGTGAATGATTATTTGTGATTTGATGATCTGTGATGAACTGAGATGTGATTATTTGGGATTTGATTATCTGTGATGTGAGGATTTTCAATGTGATATTTGTTATGTGATGATCTGTGATGTGATTATTTGGGATTTGATTTTCTGTGATGTGATGATCTGAGATGTGATGTTTTATTATATATGATGCGATGAATGATGTGATGATTTGTGATGTGATGTGATGATCTGAGATGTGATGATTGATTTGAGATGTGATGATTTGATTATATATGATGCAATGACTGATGTGATGTAATGATTTGTGATGTAATATTTGTGTTGTTGTGATCTGACACGTGATGATCGTGCAATGATTTAGGTGATGTGATGATTTGCGATGTGATATTTGTGATTTGATGACCTATGATGTGATGATCTGAGATGTGATGTGGTCAGATGGTGTGATACTCACCGTCTAGCTCTGGCTGAGACAGCTCTCGCTCCTGACAGAAAACACAGAGAGATCACATTAGTTGTGTATGTGGTTGTTATAAGTGCTGGTGATCTGATCCGAATCAATCAGGACACGTTCAGATTAAAGAAAGAAAAAAAAAGTTTTTTTTGGTTTTTCATTTTCCAATTTTACACAGTATAAATGTTGCTATTTTGCTATTTCATTGTGTTTTTACTCCATTTAACTCTTTTCATGTTGAAATTAGATACAATTAAAAATGTAAAAAAAAAAAAAAAAAAGACAAAAGGACTAAATTTCACTCAGTTAGTCGTAATATCACATCGGATGACAGCAACACAAAGAGAGACACTAAACTGAGTTCTGATGAGTTTTGCAAACACTCTTAACTGAGAATAGAGTACAGATAAAAGCCAGAAACTCTCAAAGACTGGAAATAGAGATGGTGACCCCCTAAATGTCAAACTGTGTATTAAATTAGCTCTTTAATCATCGTCAGTTGATCTTATTATAAAGTTTGCTAATTTCACTAACTGGGTAGAAATGAAAATATAGAGTTTGTCTATCAAAAAACATAAAACATTAAAATTTTAAATTATTTCCCAAGAATGGGAAAAGATTTAATATTTCATATAAAGTAATATGAAACATTTAAAACAGATAAAAACTCAAATTTCACATTTCATTTGTGTTTAACACTACAAGAAGGAATCAGAAATGAACGGCAGACAGGAAGCACACAGACACACGTTTAGAGCACGAGTCAGGTCATGAATCGAACAGCACCACTGTCCGTCCCATCCGCTTAAGCCCCGTTAAACCTCGTTAGAGTAAATGAAGAGTGACACTGAACTGCGTCATGGGCTATTATTACAGTCTGAGTGAGATTACAGGAGTTAACGAGCGTTTAACAGACCCACCACACACATCACGCTCTGAGACGCACAAAACACAATCATGAAATCAGCAGAAATACTGGTGTCATCAGTGCAACATCTCAGTTCAGACTTACTCTGCTGTGTCATACTGCGTGCACTGTCCCAAATAAACATTTCAGTACAATTAATCTCATCCCTTCGTTTAAGCATGGAAACTGCAGATATGTCACTAGGTTTGACTTCAGTGATGTTATTGATGTCTGAAGGTTGTTGTCTATTTAGTGATCATCATGAAGGGATGATTATCATTATAAACGACGACTTCAGTTCGGATCTGTTCATCACTCAGAGATATTAAATAACTTGGCATTTCATGGCCTTTTCTTTCTTTTTGAAGCCTGTCAGACAGTGATCACAATGAAGCGGTGTTAGAAAAGCAGAGTGAAAGAGGAAAATGCCTGTACGTAGTGGTCGTTCCTGCATGAATGATTGATTTAAGAGCTGAAGCAGGTGTAGTAAGAAGCTCTACACACAAGAGCAGAAGTGACGGAGTGTGAGATACCTGTCCGAAGACGCTGTTCAGCAGGTTAGTGTACACCTTGTTCATGGCATCCTCGTTGGATTTCTTGCATTTCTTCTTCTTGGTGGCGTCGCCGGATGCTGTCTTGCGGAGAGCAGATTTGGGGGCGGAGCCATCAGCTGTTAGGCTGGATTTGGTGGAGTTTAATGAAGAAAACACACAGATGTGTGAGAAACTAATCAGAACAGGAACATTTTCATATAACACTGTTTCAAATACAGATAAAGAATGACTGAATGAGTCTGGGTTAGGACATTCTGGATTATTCTTCACCGTTCTTCTTGGGTTGAGGTCTAGCATGAGTTACATCCCTCACCTGTCTGTAGATGGAGTTCTGTCTGCTTTCTGGGCCATTCTACAGCTGTTCATGAGAGACACAGTCAGAACATCAGTACACGTGTGACAACGATGGCATGCTCTTTAGAAAAGCATCACCTGATGTACAGAAATCAGTTCAAGCAATAACTTACAGACAAACACTTCAGAAGTGTTCATCTTGACTTGTTTAATAAACTACTGTCTCTGTATTTGCATAGTCTACATGTATTTCTTGGCCATTTTCTAAAAGTTAAAAGCATTAATATATATATTTGTCCTACATATTGATCAATCAAAAAAAAAAAAAAAAAAAAACATATTTATTTTACATGTTCAAAATAATGTTTCAAATCAAATCAAGGTTGAAACTAAATATTTTAAGCTTAATAAAAGTACTCAATTAAGCTTCACTCTTTACAACATATATTTAGCATATATTTAAATACATGTTTTGGACTGTTTTTTTTTCTTTTGCCATATAGGATTTCCCCCCAGAAACTACAGATTGAGTCTGAAACCACATTAAAGCTCAGTCTACACACTCAGACCCGGTTAAACTCGACACAAACCTCTACTTCACTGTCCGATCCCGAAGCAGTTGTTTCTCCAGACAGATGAAGATGAAGCTTCTCCAGCAGAGACGCTGAGGATCTGAAGCTCCTGCTCAGTCTGTGCCTCCGTCTCTGCGTCAGAAGACTTTAAAGGTGATTAAACGGCTAAACGTGTCCAGATTAAAACAGGAAACACGGGTGCAGCCAAAGAAAACACCAGAAAAACCTGCTCACGCAAGGGCTTTGCCTCAACACATGAAGAACAGAGAAGAGCAAACACGGGGACTGATTCAAACAGTTGCATATGGACCTGTTCATTTATTCGTTAATGATACTGGAGGTGTTAAAGTACACTAGAGTTCTCTCTCTGAACATCCTGGACAGAAAATCAATAGGTTTATAAGTCAGTGAAACAATGTCCTGACACTCCTCATTTCTCATGAACGTGTCTAATTAGGACAAAACTTTCTGTTTTTATTTTTTTATTTAGTGTTTTAGGTTGTAAGACTTCTGAGTTATTAATTGATTAATGGACATTAATGGACTGAATGTTTCCTTATCTGTCTGTAGATGGCGCTCTCTCAGATTTCTGTGCCATTCTGGAGTCACACAAAACACACTGTTCCCAAAGCTGACCATCAAACATGTATAGTGTGTATGATATACTATCATCAACATCTCATCATGCTAAACTCGTAATTAAATGTCTCGCAGTTCATCAATAAATACACTCTGCTCTTTCTCAATCATTCTTTAACAATCAAGAACATACCTGCTGAATAAACAAGACAAGATTTGGAACGGTTCTGCTGGTTATAGTGGGACTTGTATTGGTGTAATGGAAACTGTAATGGTCTCTATGGGTCTCCACTGGTCACCTTCTTTTGGTGGCTTGGTAAAACCACTAAATCAAAACCTGTCCAAAACACACTACAGAAAACCTTTTTTAAAATGGTTTTAATGGTCAAACGTTGATGGTTTGTAATGGTATTTGTAGTGGAAACCTGCAATGGGTTTTGTTGTTGTTTTTTTTCAGCAGGGATATGTAGAGCTACTGTATCTCTGATGACGGGTGTGTGTGTGTGTGTGTGTGTTATGGCAAGCCAAAAGGGTCAGAATTACGCTATGGATGAATCGCGTTTACAGCCATACGCCGTAAAATATCGTTTTGAACCGTTTTTGCGCCGCAAAATACACTGTTGTGATTGCAAACGCCGTAAAAAACGTGCGAAAATGTGTCAATGACGCCATATTTGACGGCGTTTTGGTGTCCATGAAAAACGCAGTTTTTTACGCCGTTCATGTTGCCATATGACGGCGTAAAAAACGCTGTTTTGGTTGCACAGAGCGCGCATCATTCACTGCGTTTTGCTAATAGTATAATTAGCCACGCCCACTGATTCCCACAGCCAGTATGTTTGAATGGTTTTCACCCAATCAATGGTAACTTAAAACAGACCAGACTAATTGAGCACAGATCATTCTAGCCAAATGAATTAATAGGATATTTAAGTACAATACCCCTTTCCTTTTTGGATATTTAATCTCTACTAACATTAAACAAAAAATTGCACCTCTTCATCATAGTGTAATGTAGGCTTATTGCTAAGATTATGTTCAACAATTATCCTACCTTCCCCATTTTATGTATTCAACTTACCACAGAGATACCTTTTACTACTGCGTTAGAAAATAAATGGACACAGCTTTGAGTAATGTTTCCAAACGAGAAAAAGTCCCTAGTTAGTGAGATAGTATTTAATAGTTGCACATCATATTATGGAGCCTGTTCAGGGCCGGATTAACCATACGGGCAACTGGGCAATTGCCCAGGGGCCCAAGACCTCTAAAGGGCCCAGGGAAGCAAAGGCACGAGCAAAATACTGTATCTGGTAATCTCCCGCTTTACATTAAACAAACTGTCAACACGGGCTTTTGCGCTGCACAGAGAGACGCTGCGCTGCCTATGACTTTGAACGTGAGTTGAGAGCGGTTGAGAGTCAGTCTCATGCAGAATGACCAATGAAGAGAGGGCCTCAAGTTAAGACCCTCTCCTCATTGGTCAGTCCGCATGAGGTGTGTCAAATGTTACGCCGAGCGGGTTACGTCAGGCGTTGCTACAACAGATAAAAATCTGACATGGAGAAGCTAAGTGGGAGCGCGAAGCGGAAATAAAAAAAGGAAAAGGACATCAGAAACGCAGAAAATGTAAAGTATATACCTAAAATAGGTCATTTCTTCACTCCTGTTAATGTTGCCGACAGTTCTGTTAAGTCAGCTTCCGTCAACGACGAGGACAACTCAGCTAACCAGGACTTTTCTACAAGATGCCAAATGAAAGCAAACATGCACTTCCTCATTATTTAGGATTAAAATTGTGTGTTTTGCCAGGTTTTGTAGTATTTATTTTTATCTTGTCTTCTAGAGAGAAATTGTGTCACAGACACGGCTCTGCACTTTCTATTTTAGCTATTGGACATGAACTTGTTAGTGGCCTTGATTTTGAAGATGTTATACTGTACACCAGTTTGCACAGTCAAAGTCCAGAAAAAAGCCATTGTAAGATGTGTTTGCCAAATGAAGGCATTTCAAATTCAAACATGCACTTCCTCATTATTTAGGACTAAAATTGTGTGTTTTGCCAGATTATGTAGCATTTATTTCTGTCTTGTCTTCTTCAGAGAAATTGACAGATTTCTAAATGTTTATGTAGCACTACAATGTTTAACTGGTTAATTGTGCTGTGATATGTTGTTGTTCTATTTTAAAACAAGTTAAAATGAGCTTAGGATAAAAATGTTTATGAGCAGATAACAGTGATACTGCATTTTATTTATTTATTTTTTCCTTGAGGTGCCAGCTTTATTAAAATGCTGTATATTGTTGTGGAGGGAAAACTGGCAGATTTCAAATTGTTTGTGTTGGACTAATAACTTGATTGCCTTGTTGAATTCTGAGGAAACAGGGTCACCCTGTCAGGGTGATTTCTGCTTAAAATGAGCTGAGGACCAAAATGTTTCTTGATGTGTTGTCTGTGGTCTTCTGTTATAGCTATATCAATTCAATACATTTCTATTGGGAATAAATGTTGTTAAATAAACAATGGTTTGAAAGTGGTTGCTTATTTATTCATTTTTGTGAAAATGGAGGATATTTCCCTCCCTTTCGATGTAGTGGGTCAATTTTACCAGATTAAACAGATGCTGATGTGTTTTGTTTTCATAGCATCATATGTGAGTGAATGTCTTTGATAGGGGACATAGTAGTGCATTTGTAGTTCTATGAGCATTTAAATATTTGTAAATCAAAATACACCTGATGACAGTTAGAATTTGAAGTATTGAGTATATTTACTGTATATTACAGTAATATATTCTGTATATGACCATATTATGGTTATCCTGGGGTCGTGATGATGGGGCCCTTGAATATTGTTGCCCAGGGTACAACAAAGTGTTAATCTGGCCCTGAGCCTGTTGATCACCTGCTTGTTAAAGTGCCAGACTCCCACCTCACCGAGCGCTGGTTCGTGTTCAGCACTTAGCAGGTCTAGCCAGCATTTTAGCGTTGATTAAACAGTGAATAGACGTCGGGTTCCATCATGTCCATAAGCCAGTCAACATTGAATTATGTTTAGATTTTGCAAATTGGATCAAGGTTAATATTTTGAAATTGTTTCACCGTCGTATACCTTTTCAACATGGGTGAATACACAACTGTACATTCAATTAGACCTAGTTTGCATTTAGATCAACCCTGTACATTCATAAAAGGTTAAAAAAAAATCTAATAACTGGCAGCAATGGCTTTACAATCAACCTCAAACTACCACATGCTAAAAATTTTTTAAACAAGTTTTATTTTTGTAATATTCTGTATAAAACTGATGAATATGATCCCAAACTTTAGCTTGCAGTGTTTGTGCATGGATGTATTGTTAAAAACCTGTAGAACAACAATCAAAAAAAAAAAAAAAACCTTGCACATTTTGCACTTGTACTTTGTACAAGGCACAGAAACCCTTGTACTTTTTTTGACTGAAACAAGTTGGTCTTTTATTTTGGTGAAAAAATATGGTTTATGTGAAAACATGTTATACTAATGGGTCTCATTACAAGAGATGCGTACATTTGTGCAGTGAAAATACTGAACTGTTTGAGAATGGAACCTGCAACAGAATCCGTGGTCCAAGACCAGTCTTGATTTTTGTCGACAGCCAGAGGTGGCCCTAAATTTGACAGTCACCTTAATTCTGTACGGAAGAACCCTACCTTGAATGAAATGCATTTAATATTTTAATTAGAACAGTTTCTTCAAATTGTGATAAAGTGTTACAACCAACAGCCTCGTTTTTGTGGTTGTGCTTTGGGTGATCCTTGAAAGAGTCCCAGCTCTAGGTCCTTTCTGATGCAGTCCTCTCCTCTCTCTCCCATGGGTGCGCTTTCTGTATGGTCCTTTACTAAATACTCAATATCAGCTCGTTAAATATCTTTAACTGAAAGCAAAACAAATCACATACAATATTTTCACTTTACACTTCAGTAACAGTGGGGTTCGGAAAAAGTGCACAAGGCTATTCATTAAACACTTAATGTATTCAGATGAAAGTTTGCCATATTAAATTATTCACAAGCAGTGTTTTCAGAGCCCCTGAAATCCTAACTATATAGTGTATTTTGTAAAACAAGTAAAATAAATTTTTTATTAAACTAGGTAAAATCAAAACATATAACAATTGGTCAATGCATCTCTACCAGAAGTGACAGTGGAATGTAGCAGATGTACAACTCCTTACCAATTTGCCAAGAATAAGCTAGATGTTTGATGACTCTACAAGGGGAAAGAAATGTTTACTGAAAAAGTTCTTAAAAAGTAGGATTTCATTTTATACCATTTCTTTAAACCAGTGGTTCTCAAACCTTTTATACCAACCACTTTAGAAAATATTTGGCTTTCCAAGTACTACCATAACGACCAACATTAAAATTTCAGCAGCATAGTTGGCATAACTATCCAGCTACAGCTCTGCACAGTTTTATACGAGCCAGTTTTATTCCTAATAAGAATATTTATTGTTGTCAGCCACTTCAACATTGTAAATACTCAGTTTTAACATTAACACTGTACTGTGTTTACATACTGTTAAATATTAAAAAAAACTTAAATTCAAATGTGTTGTACCATAAGTGAAACAATAACTGTACTGTATTTAAAATGGAAACACCAAAAAACAACTTTACTCAAAAGATCAAATTATAATGTATCAACATTCGTTTAGTGATTCCTCTGCGTACCACTAGAGGGAGCTAACTAACTAACTAACGTTAGTGCTACTCGTACCACACTTTGAGAACCACTGCTTTAAACAATCTTGAATTCATTCAAATTGTACTGACATTTGCAATTACTAAGAAAAACACAAACAGAGTATGTTATCTTTGAGACTATTGAACGATAAACAATATAACGCGCCTAATGCATGGCATTCAAATCAGAAAAATGTGCAAAGTCTCTAAAGGACAGACATTAACAAATTAGCAGCATCACACATCAGATGAGCTTCTAACTTTAGCTCCTGTGATACAAAATACAAATATACACACGGAAATATTTATCTTCTGCAGGTTACATGTCCTTTAGCCATTTACAAATTAACTATTTTGAAAGGTAAAGATAGCGATTTTCCTACCTGAATTTGCCCATTTATTTGCAGGACCTCACATCTGACCCATGTGCTTACATTCCATTCTAAAATTAAAACATTAACAGGTAAATATAAAATAATTCAGTTTTAGTGAGTAGTTTTAATGAGCAGCATTGCAATTGCCCGATTGGGTGAAAACCGTAGCTGTGGGAATCAGTGGGCGTGGCTCATTATACTATTAGCAAAACGCCGTGAATGACGTGCGTTCTGTGCAACCAAAACGGCGTTTTTTACGCCGTCATATGGCAACATGAACGGCGTAAAAACAGCGTTTTTCATGGACACCAAAACGCCGTCAAATACGGCGTCATTGACGCATTTTCGCACGTTTTTTACGGTGTTTGTAATCACAACAGCGTATTTTGCGTCGCAAATACTGCAAATGCTCTCTTCCTTTTTTCTTTCTTTTTTTTTGTTTAGAACTTAATTTAGTTATTTAAATAATGTATATTACATTTTATTTTATTTTAACCTCTAAAAAGTTTTAGCTAACAATACCAGCACTGCCATGCAATTGTATTACGTCACCCACATGCACTTCTCTCTGCTGTTTAAAAAAAAAAGTTTTTTATATTTTATTTGAGTGACTACAAAAAAGTAGTAAAGAGAAATGATAAACGGTTTGATTTTATAATTATTTGCCTGTTATTGTTGTTGTTATTTCGTTTTGTTTGAGAAACGGAAAAATGAAATTAAGCTAGGTTTTTTTCGTGGGTAAAAACAAATAAACTATGCATTAATAATTATTTTACATGCGTGGGCAGCATTAGGTCCAATTTAGTCTGATTATGATATATTATTGACTATAGATCACAGGTATCAGGTATCTTTACCTGAATCGTGTCCCACTTAACCATAATGTGAGCAAGCTAATGCTGCTGTCACCGCGGTCCTGACATAAAAGAACATCTGCACTCTGCTGAAATTATAAGAATACACTATTTTAAATGTATTGTAATATTTTTTACAATACCGACTCTGGGCTAGAAATGTTTCTTTATTTGAGTGACTCAAGTTTGATTTAACGACAAATCTAAATACGAACAAAAAGAAATAAAGATAAATTATAATTTGATTGTAGTATTATCACTATTATTATTATTATTATTATTATTTCGTTCTGTCTGAAGAACGGAAAAACGTTTTTTTTTTTGTATGTGGATCAAAAATGAGCTTAAGCATTTGTGCGTGAGCGCCCTGAAACGCCACTTTTCAACTCAGCATGTCTTTACTGTCTGTGCCATCAAGCAGAAAAAGAGTTCATCTGATGTACCGCTCTGCAAGTTAGACACAGCGTTTCTTCATATTGTTCGGCTATATTTCTTTTAAACATCTCATATAAAGAGCAACACTGCACTTCTCGGGTCGGGCAGTGTCTGATCTTCTTATCTGCATTGTCCTCGCCGCACACTCACGCTCAGCGCAGACTATTCCTTATAAAGCCTGGAATTTACCCCAGGCCCAAAAGAAGATTCCATGCGATGCGCGGCTCGATTCAGGTAAAGATAGATCTATACTCAATAATATATCATAATCAGACTAAAATGGGCCTAATGCTGCACACACATGTGAAAGAAATAAAGCATTGGCCTAGTCTAATTACTATTCACAAATGTGAAGTAGGCTAATTATTTAATATTTGTGACATTCTATTCAAGTCCGAAGTTAAATAGGCCTATTTTAGACAAGATCAGGAAATACGATTAAAACTAAACTTTGAACCTCTTATGCTGTACAACGTAAATTGAGCTCTTGGTTACATCCTAATTTGGTAGCAGATGGGTTGGGTTATATCGGGTTATTTGTCCCGCAGTGGATCTGGGCTGGATTTCCCGAATACTGAATACCCACTGGGCTTGCCCACAAAAAAAAGAAAGAAAAAAAAAAGAAAAAAGCCTTGTATGCATGTATGTATATTTGTATTTATATTTATATATTTACACACCCAGTCCACACCGTCCCCACACCCAGCCCACACTGTACCCATGCCCAGCCCACACTGTACCCATGCCCTCCCCACACTGTACCCACGCCCTCCCCACCGTCCCCACCCCTACCCACACCCAGCCCACACTTGAATGCATGCTCTCTCCACCGTGCCCACACCCAGCCCACACTGAACCCACGCCCTCCCCACCGTCCCCACGCCCAGCCCACAATGTACCCACGCCCTCCCCTCTGTCCCCATGCCCAGCCCACACTGTACCCACGCCCTCCCCACCGTCCCCACGCCCTAACCCACCGTCCCCACGCCCTCCCCACCGTCCACACACCCAGCCTACACCGTCGTCACACCCTCCACACCGTCCCCACAGTCCCAACACCCAGACCACATTGTACCCACGCCCTCCCAACCGTCCCCACGCCCAGCCCACACTGTACCCACGCCCAGACCACACTGTACCCATGCCCTCCCCACCGTCCCCACACCCAGCCCACACCCAGCCCACACCCAGCCCACACTGTACCCACGCCCTCCCCACCGTCCCCACAGTCCCCACACCCAGCCCACACTGTACCCACACCCTACCCACCGTCCACACAGTCCCAACATCCAGCCCACACTTTACCCACGCCCTCCACACCGTCCCCACAGTCGCAACACCCAGCCCACACTGTACCCACGCCCTACCCACCGTCCACACAGTCCCCACACCCAGCCCACACTGTACCCATGCCCTCCCCACCGTCCCCACAGTCCCCACACCCAGCCCACACTGTACCCACGCCCTCCACACCGTCCCCACAGTCCCAACACCCAGCCCACACTGTACCCACGCCCTCCACACCGTCCCCACAGTCCCAACACCCAGACCACATTGTACCCACGCCCTCCCAACCGTCCCCACGCCCAGCCCACACTGTACCCACGCCCAGACCACACTGTACCCACGCCCTACCCACCGTCCACACAGTCCCAACATCCAGCCCACACTGTACCCACGCCTTCCCCACCGTCCCCACATTCCCCACACCCAGCCCACACTTTACCCACGCCCTCCCCATGGTCCCCACAGTCCCCACACCCAGCCCACACTGTACCCACGCCCTCCACACCGTCCCCACAGTCCCAACACCCAGACCACATTGTACCCACGCCCTCCCAACCGTCCCCACGCTCAGCCCACACTGTACCCACGCCCAGACCACACTGTACCCACGCCCTCCCCACCGTCCCCACACCCAGCCCACACCCAGCCCACACTGTACCCACGCCCTCCCCACCGTCCCCACAGTCCCCACACCCAGCTCACACTGTACCCACGCCCTCCACACCGTCCCCACAGTCGCAACACCCAGCCCACACTGTACCCACGCCCTACCCACCGTCCACACAGTCCCAACACCCAGCCCACACTGTACCCACGCCCTACCCACCGTCCACACAGTCCCCACACCCAGCCCACACTGTACCCAAGCCCTCCCCACTGTCCCCACAGTCCCAACATCCAGCCCACACTTTACCCACGCCCTCCACACCGTCCCCACAGTCGCAACACCCAGCCCACACTGTACCCACGCCCTCCACACCGTCCCCACAGTCCCAACACCCAGCCCACACTGTACCCACGCCCTCCACACCGTCCCCACAGTCCCAACACCCAGCCCACACTGTACCCACGCCCTCCACACCATCCCCACAGTCCCAACACCCAGCCCACACTGTACCCACGCCCTACCCACCGTCCACACAGTCCCAACATCCAGCCCACACTGTACCCACGCCTTCCCCACCGTCCCCACAGTCCCCACACCCAGCCCACACTGTACCCACGCCCTCCCCATGGTCCCCACAGTCCCCACACCCAGCCCACACTGTACCCACGCCCTCCACACCGTCCCCACAGTCCCAACACCCAGACCACATTGTACCCACGCCCTCCCAACCGTCCCCACGCCCAGCCCACACTGTACCCACGCCCAGCCCACACTGTACCCACGCCCAGACCACACTGTACCCACGCCCTACCCACCGTCCCCACACCCAGCCTACACACAGCCCACACTGTACCCACGCCCTCCCCACCGTCCCCACAGTCCCCACACCCAGCTCACACTGTACCCACGCCCTCCCCACCGTCCCCACAGTCCCAACACCCAGCCCACACTGTACCCACACCCTACCCACCGTCCACACAGTCCCAACATCCAGCCCACACTTTATCCACGCCCTCCACACCGTCCCCACAGTCGCAACACCCAGCCCACACTGTACCCACACCCTCCACACCGTCCCCACAGTCCCAACACCCAGCCCACACTGTACCCACACCCTACCCACCGTCCACACAGTCCCAACATCCAGCCCACACTTTACCCACGCCCTCCACACCGTCCCCACAGTCGCAACACCCAGCCCACACTGTACCCACGCCCTACCCACCGTCCACACAGTCCCCACACCCAGCCCACACTGTATCCACACCCTACCCACCGTCCACACAGTCCCAACATCCAGCCCACACTTTACCCACGCCCTCCACACCGTCCCCACAGTCGCAACACCCAGCCCACACTTTACCCACGCCCTTCCCACCGTCCACACAGTCCCAACACCCAGCCCACACTGTACCCACGCCCTACCCACCGTCCACACAGTCCCCACACCCAGCCCACACTGTACCTAAGCCCTCCCCACCGTCCCCACAGTCCCCACACCCAGCCCACACTGTACCTAAGCCCTCCCCACCGTCCCCACAGTCCCCGCACCCAGCCCACACTGTACCCACGCCCTCCACACCGTCCACACAGTCCCAACATCCAGCCCACACTGTACCCACGCCTTCCCCACCGTCCACACAGTCCCAACATCCAGCCCACACTTTACCCACGCCCTCCACACCGTCCCCACAGTCGCAACACCCAGCCCACACTTTACCCACGCCCTACCCACCGTCCCCACAGTCCCAACATCCAGCCCACACTGTACCCACGCCTTCCCCACCGTCCCCACAGTCCCCACACCCAGCCCACACTGTACCCACGCCTTCCCCACCGTCCACACAGTCCCCACACCCAGCCCACAATGTACCCACGCCCTCCACACCGTCCACACAGTCCCCACACCCAGCCCACACCGTCCACACGCCTTCCCCACCTTCCCCACAGTCCCCACACCAGCCCACACTGTACCCACGCCCTCCACACCGTCCACACAGTCCCAACATCCAGCCCACACTGTACCCACGCCTTCCCCACCGTCCACACAGTCCCAACATCCAGCCCACACTGTACCCACGCCCTACCCACCGTCCACACAGTCCCAACATCCAGCCCACACTGTACCCACGCCCTCCACACCGTCCACACAGTCCCAACATCCAGCCCACACTGTACCCACGCCTTCCACACCGTCCACACAGTCCCCACACCCAGCCCACACTGTACCCACGCCCTCCACACCGTCCACACAGTCCCAACATCCAGCCCACACTGTACCCACGCCTTCCACACCGTCCACACAGTCCCAACATCCAGCCCACACTGTACCCACGCCTTCCACACCGTCCACACAGTCCCCACACCCAGCCCACACTGTACCCACGCCCTACCCACCGTCCACACAGTCCCAACATCCAGCCCACACTGTACCCACGCCCTCCACACCGTCCACACAGTCCCCACACCCAGCCCACACTGTACCCACGCCCTCCCCACCGTCCCCACAGTCCCCACACCCAGCCCACACTGTACCCACGCCCTCCCCATTACTTATTTTAACAAATAAAACTGCTTCCCAACTGCATTCCTCAAGTCCAATGCTGCTGCTGGGAAGTTGGTTATCACAGCATCTGCCAAATAATAATAATAAAAAAAGCTTTTTTATATTTTTTACTTTAATTACACTAAAAAAGGAATTTTCATTTTAGTACAAAATATATATAAAATATATATTCATATTTTTGTGTTTAACAGATGAAATGGAGGTGTTTAAATACACCTACCCAGCCCCTGCACCAAGGAACACAAGAACTACAGATGTTGAGGAATTTTGGCTTTAATCGCTCATTTATACCTTTAGTATTTTTTATAAAATGGATGTTCTTATGGAACATTTAAAAAAAAAAAAGGGCCAGTTCCAGTAAAGATTTTCTGGTGATGTACAACATCACAATGTAGGAACTTATTTTCAAGTTCGAAATGTGACCTTGCTATTTGCAGTGTTGGGAAGGTTACTTTGGAAATGTAATAGGTTACAGATTACAAGTTACCCTGTTTAAAATGTAATAGTAGTGTAACTTTTTCAATTACTTTATTAAAATAATGTAACTAATTACTTTTGAGTACTTTTTGATTACTTTTCTAAATTTGTGAAAATTAAAGAATAATAAATAAAAGCATATACATCAACTTAAATACAGTTATCTAATAAGCATGTGACGTATTCTGTGTAATAAACTCCTGAAACATTGGTGTTTTTTTTAACTGGTGTCTCTGTATATGATGATAGTTTTCTCAAAATAAGTAAAATGCACATGAAGTGACACAGAGCAGTTCTAGAAATTGTTTATGTGCTCGTGTACTCCTATATTGAGATGACAGAGGTTGAAAACACTGCGAGCTTCAGTAGGCCTATGTGTAGTAAATGAAACCATGTCTTTGCCATTAATTTACAGGAGGGAAGGACTGGGAAAAAAATTCAGACTGGAAAATCCAAACTCATACAAACAAATTCATGGACAAAACTAGTTTTTGTATGGACCTGACATAAAAAAGGTTTAAATCTTTAATTTGGGGACATGCAAAATAATTAAAAGTTCTCTCCTGAACTGCACCTTCACTTCCATTTTTCTCTTCAGTCTCTTTATTTTGCTCTGTTATCCATCTCTCTCATGACTTTAATACTCAAGATTGAACAAAACTATACTTTACAATACAATACTCTACAATACTACAATATCTTTATAGAAAAATCGTAATACTGTACACGAGTCATATTTTTCCCTTACAAAAGTTAAACATGCTTTTATTAGCCTATATAAAAGTAAAAAAAAAGTGAAAAAGTGAAAGTGACATGACATTCAGCCAAGTATGGTGACCCATACTCAGAATTTGTGCTCTGCATTTAACCCATCCGAAGTGCACACACTGAAGTGTATTTATTCATTTTTAAATAAATACATTTGTAAAATAATTTTATATTTTTGGTTACCACAGTTAAACAATAGTAACCATTTTCTCTGGATTTATAGTTAAATATTAAAATGTTAATTTTCGTAAGGGTTGTGTTGTTGTCTGTCGTAGCTCCCCCTAAACCTATGAAAAAATCTGAATTTTTTTCAGCTAAATTACTACTGTAACATTACAACAGATAATAATGATGTCCTTTATATAGTATTTTGAGTGATGACTGATGAGCAACGTGCTGCTGCTTGGTTAAATAAATAAAAAAACAAAGACAAAAAAAGCATCTTTACAGATGAAACTGACCCGAAACCCTGAACAGTAGTTCTGCTTCTGAAGATGGCGGACTGAGTAGTCAAGCTGTTTCGTGCTCTCACAAAATTTCCGAAGTTAGTTTAGCTTGATAAGTTTTTTTTCCACCTCCACCTGCTAATACACATACCCAAAGTTGTGGTGCCGATATGGAAGATCATTGTTAAGAAATGGAAATAGCTGTAGGTTCGAGCAAAAGGGAGAGAGGAGCTGATTCTGATCCACCCACACCGAGTAAACCCCAAAAAGGGAAAAAGTCTAAAAAACCAACAGAGAGTGAGGAAAACGAGGTGCCCAATTCGGCTATTCTGGATGCGATTAAAGCCCTTGGAACTAAGGTAGATTTAAAGCACGAAGAATTAAGCACGCAAATGAAGCAGCACAGTGCGATGATTGCAAGCGTTGCTAAGTCCGTCCAAATAAATGCGCAGGAGTTACGAGAATGCAAAGACAAAATTAAAATGATGGAGAAACAAATTGAAAATCTATCCGAAGTCAATAATGATCTGAAAATTCGTGTGCTGGAAGAGGAAAGATATAAGAGAAGGTGGTGTCTTCGCATAAAAGGTCTCAAGGAGAACTCAAACGAGCGCATAAGAGAGGATGTTATTCAACTTCTGGGCAAGATAACGCCTGAGTTTGCTTCTACTATGGAGGAGGCTGTGGATGTCGTGCATCGGGTGGGAAGAAAGGAGACCGGTCGTTCGAGAGAGGTGATCATTCTCTTTACCCGCAGATTGGTGCGGGACGAAGTATGGAAGAGAACCAAGTCGTCATCGGTGTGCAAAGAAGCTGGCATCCGTTTTGCCGAAGATCTGACGAAAGAAGATAGACTATTGAGACGTGAATTATGGCCAAGAATCGAACAAGCCAGGAAGGAAGGCAAGGCGGCTGGGTTTAGAGGTCCATTTGGATATATCGAGGGTAAACGTATCTCTTAAAAAGGGTATTGACTGCTTCTCTTTGATATGAGGTGAGGTGGGGTGATAAAGGAATGGGACTCTGTTTTTTCTATCCCACAAACTCTAAGCGTAGTCTACATCTTTATTTGGATTTACATTTTTAGTTTTTGTATTCAATTTTAAGTTTTATCTGTTTAATTGTTCATGTTCGTGTTAAAATCTGATATCTCATTTTCTTCTTTAAATTGTAGGGGTTTAAAGGACTCAGTTAAGAGAAAGGCAATTTTCTTATTTTGCAAAAGTCAAAAATCACATTGTTTTTTTCTACAAGAAACACATTCAGAGTTGGCAGATGTTACCTTTTGGAAAAAGCAGTGGGGGGATGTTATGTTATTTAGTCATGGTTCAAATCGGTCTGCAGGGGTCGCTATATGCATGAATAAATGCCCAGGCAAGATTATTACACATAAGGCTGATGTTAATGGCCATTGGCTTGCAGTGGTCCTACACTTAGACGAAATATTTTTCATTTTAGTTAATGTGTATGGGTATAATGTTCAAACCCAGAATAAAGGTCTGTTGGAGACATTAACAAATGTCATAAGTGACCTAAAAACTAGTTACCCTACAGATTATATTTTAATCGGTGGCGATTTTAACATGACACCAGATGAATACATGGATAGACAACCGTCTAAATTTGATATTTCTCATGTTAACAGTATTATTCAAAATTTCTGCTTATCCAATGGATTAATTGATATTTGGAGAAACTTAAACCCCACTGCCAGACACTTTTCGTGGTTCAAACCGAATGCCACTTCAAAGTCGAGAATTGATTATTGGCTCGGATCTGATTCTCTTTCAAGTAATGCGACTAAGTGTAATATTTCAGGTGCCCCCTTAACAGATCATTGTGTGATCAACTTAATCTTAGAACAAAGAAATAAATCTTGTAATACTAGAGGCTATTGGAAATTTAATGGAGACTTATTGAATCATACTGAATTTTGTACATATATTAAAAAAAATAATTGCTGAATTTAAAGTAAAAAAGATGCCAAGTGATATCAAATGGGAATATTTAAAACATAAATTAAGAGAATATTCAATGACCTTTAGCAAAAATCTGATGAAAAAGAAACGAAAAAAGAATTCCAGTTAATACAAGATATTAATAAATGCTGTTGTCAACCTAACATGTCAGATGAAGATAAAGAAAAACTTATTAAGCTTCATTCCATTCTAGATAATTCTATATTAAAAAGGCAAAAGGGGCATATGTGAGATCCAGAGCTAAGTGGCTGGAAGAGGGGGAAAAAATAGCTCATACTTCATTAATTTGGAGAAAAGACGACAAGAGAAAAATTCGATCAGTAGTTTAATTGTGGACCAAGTAGAACAATTAAATCATAACTTAATAGTAAAAGAGGTGTTTAAATTTTACTCCAATTTGTATTCCTCCTCTTTTTCCTCTGTTAATTCTAGGTAAACCTGGTAAATCACCGGGTCCTGATGGGTTAACAACAGATTTTTATAAATTTTTTTGGGATGACCTAAAATATCTTTTATTTGAAGCCTTACAAGAGTGTATAAATAATATTGAATTATTGCCAACTATGAAACAAGGGCTTATAATTTTGATACCAAAGCCAGGAAAAGATAAAAGGATATTAGATAATTTACGCCCCATAACACTACTTAATACTGATTACAAACTGTTTACTAAAGCACTGGCTTCCAGATTAAAAACAGGAATATCACAAATTATTAGTGTGACCCAATCAGGATTCTTAAAGGATAGGTCAATTCATAATAATATCAGGTTAGTTTTTGATTTGATTGAATATGGTCATTTAATTGAAGAGGATGGATTAATTTTATTTCTGGATTTCTATAAGGCCTTTGACATGGTGGAGCATTCTTTTATTTTTCAAACTCTTAAACACTTTGGTTTTGGTCCTAAATGTATTAGTATTGTTGGAATGCTTTATAAAGACATAAACAGTTCTGTAGCTCTTACTCAAGGTACATGTCCAAGATTCGAGGTTAGAAGAGGCATCAGGCAAGGTTGTGGATGTTCTCCTTTATTATTTATTATGGTAGCAGAAATGTTGTCTATTTTGCTCAAAATGGGAACCATATCTGGCATTGATTTTGAAGGTAATAATTTTATTGTCAGTCAATTTGCTGATGACACTACTCTTTTTTTAAGAAATGAACAGCAAATACCCCTAGCACTTCAATTAATTAAGTTTTTTTCAGAAGCTTCAGGTTTAAAGCTAAATATGTCAAAATGTGAGTTATTGGCCATTCACGACCATCCTAATGTAACATTATACAATATCCCAGCGAAAAATGAAGTCACATATTTAGGTATCTGGTTATCTAAGAGGATGGATAATTTAGAACATTAAAATTTTGATAAAACCTTGGATAATTGTAAATTAATAATGAATACTTGGCTACAGAGAGACATAACAATTTATGGAAGAATTTTATTGACAAAAGTAGAGAATCTTTCTAGATTCATCTATCCATGTTTCTCTTTATCAGTTTCTCCAAAAAGGATAAAGGCAGTTAACAAATTAAACTTTGATTTTATATGGAAAATGAAAAGTCATTATATACGTAAAAGTGATTAAAGATTATGAAGAAGGAGGTCTTAAAACGATTGACTTTGATATTATGAATGGGGTCATTAAACTTAGATGGTTGCAGTCTTTCATTAATGATAAGTCCTCTTTCTGGTTTGAGATTCCTACTATCGTATTCAATAAATGTGGTGGCTTAAGTTTTCTGCTGCAATGTGACTTTGAACTTTCCAAACTCCGTGTAACACTTTCTGCTTTCCATCAACAAGTATTATTATACTGGAAATTGATTTTCAAGCATAACATAATATGTCAATCTGGAACAGAAAATCTTTGTTTATTGATGAGTGGTGGCAGAAGGGCATATGGTCACTAACACATGTAGTGGACAATGGGGGAAACATACTGAGCCATGTTGCTTTTTGTGGTAAATACAATATAAGTTGCTCCTCTAAAATGTATGAAAAAATGATCAAGAATATTCCATTACAGATGCTTAAATTAGTAAGTGAACATCTGAAATATTCAAGTATAATACCTAAACTACAAGAACTTATTATAGAAAATGTAAGCATTGTTGACAGAAAATGTTCAAACAAATTCTTAAGAGACTGTTTAGTACATCAATGTTTCCCAGGACCGGTATTAAGGAATTATATTTTTCGTCATTATGAGAAGAAAGAAGTGTGTAAAATTAGGACCAATTTTCTTTCATTTCCTGTTAATCCTAAATGTAAAGAGATACACTTTAAAATTCTGAATCATATATATCCAACAAAAGAATTTTTAAGAATGAGATTTAATGTTGGGGATTCAAATTTATGTCAAATATGTAAGGTAGGGATAGAAACGGAACAAATTTTGGAATGATGCATTGAGATGGATGCAACAAAGAATACCTGTAAGGTTGATACTGTCGTGGGAATTTATTAAATTTGGGCTATTAATAAAGGATAAAAAGGTATCTTATGTAATTAATAATGTGTTGCTTTTGTTGAAATTTTATATACACAAATGTAAATCTTTCAAAATCCCTCCAAAATTAGTGGTTTTTAAGGAGGAATTTAAAGTATATTTGGAGACTGTGAGAAGGATGAAAAGTCCTAAAGCAGTGTATTTGTACTCCTTATTGGAAGACTTTGATTTTATTAATTGAATATTGTCCTACTCCCCTACTTTATATTTTTATTCGTTCATTTTTTCTTTTTTTTGTATTATTATTATTTATTTATTTATTTTTTATTTTTTATTTGCACCTTGGCTTCAATTTTTACTTGCCTGCTGATGAGAATATGTATATTGTAATGTAATATCTGTATGTACGCTCAGGTTTGTTTGTAAATCTGAAACTACGAATGCCTTTTTTGTTAATGTTCTATAAATATGGCAATAAAAAAAAAAAAGAAAAAAAAAAAAGTTCTGCTTCTCTGCTCCAGCTGTCCGCTCTATTCTTTCTTTCTCTTTCTCTTTCTCTTTCTCTTTCTCTTTCTCTTTCTCTTTCTCTTTCTCTTTCTCCCTCTCTCTCTCTCTCTCTCTCTCTCTCTCTCTCTCTCTCTCTCTCTCTCGCATTGATTACTCTGAGTCTGATCCAAAGCGTTTGGCGGAGGCGCGGAGAGCGCGCGAGTCATGACTTATTAGAGATTTAATTATCAAATGGCGGATTCACAAATGATCGCTTTAGTACATTCGGCAGGCAATTATACAACAATGATATTAAATAGTGGGGTAAAATCGGCTGCCAGGCCACCGGGAATTGTCCCGGTTCTCCCGGTGTCCAGTCCGCGCCTGATTTCCACAGACACGCAGAATGTGGAAGTCATATATTGCATTTTTGTGGCTTAATATTCACAGACACTAGTCCATGTCATGTTTTGATTCAAGTGTACTGACCTACTTTTGATTTAGTCATCCAAAATGTGGCATATTCCGTCCGCGTTAGGCATTCCGTTTTTATGACTGGATTCTACGAACCAGACTGTGTTTCCGCATCCCGGGAATTATTAGAGCGTATGTCTCAGAATAGTCAGTGCAATTTGGGAAAGAAATCAGTTAAATCTGTATGTGGATGTGTGTAAATATTCAAATGTAATCCCCTTTGTAATCGTTAAAAATTTCATAAGTAACTGTAATTTAATTACTCATTTTTTCGTAGTAACTGTAACTAATTACAGTTACAATAATTTTGTAATTAAATTACGTAACGCCGTTACATGTAACTAGTTACTCCCCAACACTGGCTATTTGTTATGTTACTTTAAAATGACACACCATCTTAAAGGGTTAGTTCACCCAAAAATCGAATTTGTAATTAATTACTCACCCTCATGATTTCCAAAACCTGTAAGACCTTAGTTAGACCTCAAAACACAAATTAAAATATTGTAGATTCAATTCGGGAGTAATTAGAAACAAATATCATTAAGAATCAAAGCTTCTTGAATCACGGTTCTGAGATGGTCCTTTACTAGATTGAAAAAGTCTGTTTTTGTGCACAAAAAGTATTTGTTGCTTTATGAAAGTCATTACATTTGCCAAGTATGGTAACCCATACTCGGAATTGGTGGTCTGCATTTGTCCCATCCAAGCGCACACACACACTTACATTGTATTCATTAATTTAGCAGATGCTTTTATTTTACACACAGCAGTAAGAAGTGAAAACACCATGAACACACACACACAGAGCAGTGGGCATCTATATATATCCAGCACCCAAGAAGCAACTGGGGGTTCAGTGCCTAGCTTGCAGTCACTTCAGCCATGGATCTTGAAGGTGACTCCTGCGAGCTTGATTCTGCTGCCCGTGCCTGGAGAATGGTTTCATTTGCTGGCCCAGCTGTTCTGCCAAAGATCTCTTCCATTGCAGTGGTCCACTGTCCTTTTTGTTCCAGGCAGCCCCGAACAAAAATCTGCATGGGTGTCTGGTGTTGTTCCGTTCTCAGCCCATGGTTATTCCACTGTCGAGTAAAGGCTGATAACATTTACATTTATTCATTTATCTGACGCTTTTATCCAAAGCGACTTACAATTGCTATATATGTCAGAGGTCGCACGGCTCTGGAGCAACTAGGAGTTAAGTGTCTTGCTCAGGGACACATTGGTGTCTCACAGTGGATTCGAACCCGGGTCTCTCACACCAAAGACATGTGTCTTATCCACTACGTCAACACCACCCTCATAAACGCCTGTTGATCCTCAGCACATAGACAAAGTGAAGAGCCCAGAGATGCATTTCATTATCTAGGTCCAAGATACCTTCAGCCTCCAGAAAGTGGAAGAGATTACAATAAACATTAGTCAACCACGTCACCCCAGAGCCTCTCAATTCTTTGGTTGTGAACGCTCCTGCCTCTTATTACGCTGCCTCTCTGTGAGCCCCTGAAAAGGTTCATCATCAAACAGACATCACTGTTTACTCCTCCATGATCTGTTCGGACCCTAGAAGGCACTCCAAGTCAAGTCACCTTTATTTATATAGTGCTTTAAACAAAAAAAAAAAGATTGTGTCAAAGCAACTGAACAACATTCATTAGGAAAACAGTGTCAATAATGCAAAATGATACAACCCGAATTCCGGAAAAGTTGGGACGTTTTTTAAATTGTAATAAAATGAAAACTAAAAGACTTTCAAATCACATGAGCCAATATTTTATTCACAATAGAACATAGATAACATAGCAAATGTTTAAACTGAGAAAGTTTACAATTTTATGCACAAAATGAGCTCATTTCAATTTTGATTTCTGCTACAGGTCTCAAAATAGTTGGGACGGGGCATGTTTACCATGGTGTAGCATCTCCTTTTCTTTTCAAAACAGTTTGAAGACGTCTGGGCATTGAGGCTATGAGTTGCTGGAGTTTTGCTGTTGGAATTTGGTCCCATTCTTGCCTTATATAGATTTCCAGCTGCTGAAGAGTTCGTGGTCGTCTTTGACGTATTTTTCGTTTAATGATGCGCCAAATGTTCTCTATAGGTGAAAGATCTGGACTGCAGGCAGGCCAGGTTAGCACCCGGACTCTTCTACGACGAAGCCATGCTGTTGTTATAGCTGCAGTATGTGGTTTTGCATTGTCCTGCTGAAATAAACAAGGCCTTCCCTGAAATAGACGTTGTTTGGAGGGAAGCATATGTTGCTCTAAAACCTTTATATACCTTTCAGCATTCACAGAGCCTTCCAAAACATGCAAGCTGCCCATACCGTATGCACTTATGCACCCCCATACCATCAGAGATGCTGGCTTTTGAACTGAACGCTGATAACATGCTGGAAGGTCTCCCTCCTCTTTAGCCCGGAGGACACGGCGTCCGTGATTTCCAACAAGAATGTCAAATTTGGACTCGTCTGACCATAAAACACTATTCCACTTTGAAATAGTCCATTTTAAATGAGCCTTGGCCCACAGGACACGACGGCGCTTCTGGACCATGTTCACATATGGCTTCCTTTTTGCATGATAGAGCTTTAGTTGGCATCTGCTGATGGCACGGCGGATTGTGTTTACCGACAGTGGTTTCTGAAAGTATTCCTGGGCCCATTTAGTAATGTCATTGACACAATCATGCCGATGAGTGATGCAGTGTCCTCTGAGAGCCCGAAGACCACGGGCATCCAATAAAGGTCTCCGGCCTTGTCCCTTACGCACAGAGATTTCTCCAGTTTCTCTGAATCTTTTGATGATGTTATGCACTGTAGATGATGAGATTTGCAAAGCCTTTGCAATTTGACGTTGAGGAACATTGTTTTTAAAGTTTTCCACAATTTTTTTACGCAGTCTTTCACAGATTGGAGAGCCTCTGCCCATCTTTACTTCTGAGAGACCCTGCTTCTCTAAGACAAAGCTTTTATAGCTAATCATGTTACAGACCTGATATCAATTAACTTAATTAATCACTAGATGTTCTCCCAGCTGAATCTTTTCAAAACTGCTTGCTTTTTTAGCCATTTGTTGCCCCCGTGCCAACTTTTTTGAGACCTGTAGCAGGCATTAAATTTTAAATGAGCTAATTAAGTGGATAAAAGTGTACAATTTCTCAGTTTAAACATTTGCTACGTTATCTATGTTCTATTGTGAATAAAATATTGGCTCATGTGATTTGAAATTCCTTTAGTTTTCATTTTATTAAAATTTAATAAACGTCCCAACTTTTCCGGAATTCGGGTTGTAGTTAAAGGCAGTTCATCAATTAATTCAGTGATGTCATCTCTGTTCAGTTAAATAGTGTCTGTGCATTTATTTGCAATCAAGTCAACGATATCGCTGTAGATGAAGTGTCCCCAACTAAGCAAGCCAGAGGCGACAGCGGCAAGGAACCAAAACTCCATCGGTGACAGAATGGAGAAATAAACCTTGGGAGAAACCAGGCTCAGTTGGGGGGCCAGTTCTCCTCTGACCAGACGAAATCAGTAGTTCAATTCCAGGCTGCAGCAAAGTCAGATTGTGCAGAAGAATCATCTGTTTCCTGTGGTCTTGTCCTGGTGCTCCTCTGAGACAAGGTCTTTACAGGGGATCTGTATCTGGGGCTGTAGTTGACCTGGTCTCCGCTGACTCCATACCTGGCCACAGCATTCAAAAAGCTATTCATTACTGTGCTGCTGCGGTTGTTGTTGTTCGAGGCACGAAGAAAAACTATAAGACGACTGTATCTATGCCATCTATACCACCGTGAATGACAATTCTCCATCTAAAAAATAAGAGAAATATAAATAAATATGACATTAAGACAAGCGTCAAGTTATTGAATTGCCTTACTTTCTAAAAGTTCACAGTATTTTTTTTTTTGGATACCATGAAAGCTACCAGCATTCTTTTTAATTCATTCTTTTGTGTTCAAAGAAAAACTCATACTGATGTTAAATAAGTTAAGAATGAGTACATGTGACTAATTTCATTTCAGTCAACCATCCCTTTAACATTTTTTCCAGAAACTCTTTAGTTTGCCTTAGCAACTGCAGGTAAGCAACTGCAAACTGCAGGTTTGCCTTATACAACATTAGGAAGATTAGACCCTTCCTGTCAGAGCAAGCAACCCAACTTCTTGTCCAAGCTCTTGTTCTCTCCAGACTGGACTATTGTAATGCTCTCCTGGCGGGCCTTCCTGCATGTACTGTCAAGCCTCTGCAATTGATTCAGAATGCAGCAGCGAGGGTTGTCTTCAATGAGCCAAAGAAAGCTCACGTTACTCCGCTCCTCATCAGGTTACACTGGCTACCAGTAGCTGCTCGCATCAAATTCAAGGTACTGATGCTAGCCTACAAGACGACCACTGGCACGGCACCAACTTACCTAAACTCATTGGTTAAATCTTATGTGCCCTCCAGAAGTTTGCGCTCTGCAAGTGATCGACGCCTTGTGGTACCATCCCAAAGAAGTTCAAAATCACTCTCAAGGACCTTTTCCTGGACTGTCCCCAGCTGGTGGAATGACCTCCCAATCTCAATTCGTACAGCTGAGTCTTTACTCATTTTCAAGAAACAGCTAAAGACTCATCTTTTTCGCCTGCACTTAACCAACTAACACTAGCACTTTTCCTTTTCTTGTCTTTTAATTAAAAAAAAAAAAAAAAAAAAAAAAAAAAACCTACCTATGCGTTCTATACTAGACTAACTGAGACTTGTCATGGCACTTGTATACTGTTGTTGTTCTCTTGTTGACCTGACTGCTTCTGTTGTTCTCATTTGTAAGTCGCTTTGGATAAAAGCGTCTGCTAAATGATTAAATGTAAATGTAAATGTAGTTTACACAGTACTCACAAAACACTACCACTGCCACAGTAATACTTTTCTTTAGCCTTAGAAAGGGCAGAATTATGAGGTTGATGTATCTTTTTGCCAGGGACAAAGTATGACAGGTTCATCATACACAAATCTTGTTTAGTTAATCTCTTTGAATGGATAAAAACTATGGATGTGCAATATTACATCAACATTTTCTTGGGTTTTATCTTTAATGATAATTAGATGAAATCTTACGGAGTGTGTTATTGTGCTGGTACCTTGACTTTTTTTCCATAATTCTCTTTAATTTAATCAAATTCAATTAGACACAATAGTGTTGTAAGTGAAATAAAGTAAAGAAAAAAAAAAGTTTGCAATGCAGAGGAAACGGATATCTACCTTATCAATTTGTGGTTGCCATCAAGGTGCCACAGGGAGTTTGGACAAGCAACACTGTACAGCCTTCTGTGTGGTCTTTGTGACATGGCCCGTAGTGGCGCTACCCTTGGGTTAATTCGAACCAAGCTCCTGCGTACTCTTGTCTTTGTACACACATTCCATCTGCCCGTAACTGCGCCCTGACAGCCTCCGATCCCAGCTTGTCATTTCCATCCACAACGTTGGTAATCACATTGAGGTCAACATCAGTTATTTCAGAATACAATTAACTTGTCTGCTTCTGGTGCAGTGATCAGCCTCCTTCTCACCCATGCAATGATTCTTTGCATTGTTTCTAGTCTTTAAAAAAAAAGCCACTTTTATGTACTGAATTTTCAGGATGCAAAAAGGTTCATCAATATAAAAATTTAGAATAGAATAAGAACATTCAATTTAATGGGCTAAAGAAAGCCCACAAATCTAAGGTTCAAAAACAAGGGTGTGTAAACTCAGTCCTAGAAAGTCACTATCCAGCAGAGTTTAGCTCAAATTGCAATAAACCTTCCTGGAAGTTTCCAGGATGCTGTTGAGGGCTTGATTATCTGAATCAGGTGTGTTTAATTGGGGTTAGAGCAAAAAGGTCGCAGGACAGCGCCCATGTTTTACATAACCTGAAACAAAGCAATCTTTACCTCACTAAAGTTGACTGTAAAACACCAGAATTTTCTGTCAGCTGTCGAGTACAATTGTTCAGCTTCTGTTAACAACGCAAAATAAAATTTCTCCTGGTCACCTTGATGTCAATCAACCGAATTATTAAAATGACAATCGAACTCGGAGATAAACTAGTCTGGTCTTAGTCAGGTCATCATTGATTGGATGAGAACAGTTCAAACTTATTGGTTACAGAAATCAGTGGGCGTGGCTCATTATACTATTATTCAAGTTTATTTGTATAGCGCTTTTTACAATACAAATCGAAGCAAAACACCGTAAATAACGCGCGCTTGCTCTTGAGGAGGTTGAGGAGGTTAGAGCAGGAGAGGCTCTTGACGGCAGGTGTGACGGTCTGAGAGATGGCAGAGGGAAGTGATGTATCAGGAAGTGAAATCGGAATGGAAGTAGGTGCCAGTGGCGGGGAAAATGAAAACGATGGTATATGGCATACTCAGAAAGTTAGGCAAAAACGTATAAAGACTAGAAAGTTAACTGAATCTTCCCAGTCTGATAAAGATGAGGTACACAGTGCGGGAGTAGTAGAAGTAACAACGGAGTTTAAAGTAGTTGTGAAATTGATTAAAGAGGGCGAGTCGTTTAGTAAATGGAATCTGGTTAAGCTTACAAAGGAGATAAACACACTGGTTGGAAAAGTGAAATGTGCGAAAGTCTTGTGGGACAGGTCTTTGTTAATCATCTGTAATGATGCCAAACACAAAGAGAGAGCACTCAGTCTGAGTAAAGTTTTAGGTGAAAATGTGAGTGGAAAATTGCTTGACAGTGAAAAGTATTTGCGTGGTGTCATTACAGGCATTCCACCTGAGGTCCCAGTTGAAGGAATTAAATCCAATGTATCGGGAGGAAAGGTTGTAGAAGTTAGACGACTAAAAATGAACAGAAATGGGGAAAGGAGTGATAGTTTTTCAGTCATGTTGAAGTGAGGGTTCTACCAGATAAAGTCTGTGTTGGTTACATAAGTTATGGTGTTCGGCTGTTTATTCCTCCACCACCTCCACCACGATGTTTTAAATGTCAAAAGTTTGGACATGTCGCGGCAGTATGTAAGGGGAAGCAGAGGTGTTGGAGATGTGCCGGGGATTATGAATATGGGAAATGTGAGGAAGGAGCTGCCTTAATGTTGTAACTGTGGAGGTGAACATAGCTCAGCTTACAGGGGATGTACAGTTAGCAAAAGAGCTGAAGAAGTTAAAGAAGGTTAAAATCCAAACTGGGGTCTCATTTGCAGAAGCGGCTAGGAAAATACCTGCTCCGCCAACTGTACAGGTGAATAAAAGCAGCTCACCTCGGTTTTAAAAATACTATCTGGGAATTAGTGGAAGAGAGATTAAATTAGTCAATTTTCATCCCAACCTCAAACATGGAGTGGTGCACCATCTGTCTCATGATAATTATTCTCCAGTGGAATGCGAGAAGTCTCATCAGCTATGGTCAAGAGTTTAAGAAGTACATGTCTGATTTGGGAGATAGGCCCCATATAATATGTATTCAGGAGACATGGCTCAAACCTCAGTTAGATTTTATTATTAAAGGTTACACGGCAATAAGAAATTATAGGAAGGATAGACAAGGTGGGGGAGTAGCAACATTTGTTCAAGATGGTCTGAGGTACAAAGTTGAAAATATGGGGCAGGAGTATAAATCAGTAGTTGTTAAAATCTGGATAGGTATTGATCAAGTTTCAGTGGTTAATTTTTATAATCCTAGTAAGAGGTTGAGTATTGAGGATCTAGGTGCTGTAAGTGGACAGATTCAAGGAAAGATTGTGTGGTGCGGTGATTTTAATTCTTATAATGTATTATGGGGAAGCCTGAATACAGATGCAAATGATGTGATTATTAAGGAGTTCCTTGAATTGAATTTGCTTGTTTGTGTTAATGATGGTAGAGGTACAAGATATGATTGCTGTAGAAACACAGAGTTATTTGGATTTAACATTTATATCGAGTGGAGTGGCAGATATTGCATCATGGGAGGTGTTAAGTGACTTACCTATGGGTAGTGATCACTTCCCCATAATTGTAACAGTGGAATTGATGTAATTAAAGAAGATGAAGTGCGGGTACCGAGATGGAGGTTAGATAAAGCCAACTGGGAATTATTTCAAGCTTTAGCTGAGAGGAAGTGTGATGAATGGCGCCGACGAGAAGATGGCGCCGTTGTGTGTGGCTTGCCGTTGGACGCCTGGTCCAGTCCTTAGTTTGTTTGTTTTATGCTGTTTGATCTTTTATCTAACACAATGCGCTTCCTCAATATTGATATATGACAGACTAACTCTTTTAAGTTTGCAAACTAGTACAAACGATCTGATATATCAAGCACGAAACGGCTCATCTCATTCATCTCCGTTTCTGACGTCCATACCTGGCTACCTGCGCCGCTGGCCGTGTTCTCTACCGGTGAGGAGGCGTAGGAGAAAACGCGGAAGACGGGGTGGCTTTGCCGTTAAGTTGAAGCATTTCCTGGCTCAACAACAACAACAACTAGAGTCGCGTCGATCCTTTCTGGGTTTCCATGTGAAGGGTTTGGTCGGCGATTTCTCCATTCGCTGGCGCTCTCTGGACCCAGTGTATCAATGGAATAAGAACACTTCAATGATTATGGCTGAAGCTGCTCCGCTACCTGCCTACGGCTCGCCTCGTTTTCACCGCGCTGGAGTTTGTGTGAGTAATCTTCAAAATTTTTCTCGGATTCGGAATTCGGAGTCGACTGAAAATCTACCTGGTCTAAGGATGGCGTTGCTAAATGCCAGATCAGTGGTAAATAAGACTGCTATTATTAATGACTTCTTCTCCTCGCGGGACCTTGATTTTTTATTTATTACTGAAAGCTGGCTTACAAATGGGGACTTAAGTCCGTTTTCTGATCTTTTGCCACAAAACTGTTTGTTTTTTAATGCACCACGTACAACAGGCCGTGGTGGAGGACTGATCTCTATTTTTAAAGACAGATTTTCTTGCAGCCAAACTATGTTTCATGCTTATCAGAGTTTTGAACTGCAGTTGTTTACATTTGATCTGAATGGTCCACTACTGGTTGCTTTGATATACCGTCCTCCTAAGCACAATATACATTTTTTAAACGAGTTTGCAGACTTCTTGGGGGAATTTTTACCCAAATTTGATAAACTGTTAATCCTTGGTGATTTCAACATCCATGTGTGTTGCACAACGGACTCATTATCTAAAGAATTTTCTAATCTGATAAATGCCTTTGATTTCATTCAGTATGTGAATGTCCCGACTCATCAGTCGGGACATACTCTTGACCTTGTGCTTTCTTATGGCATTTCACTTTACGAGCTTGAAGTAACTGAAAATGGGTTTTCTGACCATAAAACTGTTATGTTTTCTGTTCCCTGGGTATCAACTTGTACTAAAGTTACTAAATGTGTCCGTAAATCTAGAATAATTACTCCATCTACTAGCTTATCCTTTTCATTAGCTTTCTGTGATGCTGTTCAAACAGTTGACATAAGTCAGTGTGATCTGAGTCCAGATGAGCTCCTACTTAAATTTAACTCGACTTCTTTGATTATTTTGGATTCAATTGCTCCTGTAAAGACTTTAAAACTTAAACCTAGATCTGAACCCTGGATTGACGATAACGTTCGCGCCTCGAGGCAGCTCTGTAGACGGGCGGAGCGAAAGTGGAAAAAGGACCGGCTCCAGATTTCGCTGGAATTATTAAGAGATTCATTATTTAATTATCAGAAGGCACTGAAAGAATCAAAATCAAGGTATTTTGCAGACATTATCAATAATAATTTCCATAGGCCCAAAACTCTTTTTACTGTTTTTAACACTGTTGTCAACCCAACGGTATCAAAGTACCCTGCTGTGTCAAAAACAATGTGTGAGGATTTTTTGAGATTCTTTGTTGAAAAGATTAATTCTATTAGACGGGGGATATCTCACCCTGATTCTGATCCGTCCATCTACTCTGTTTGTTGTGCAGAGTTTAGTCAATTCAAACCTATTTCTTTTGAATATCTCCAAGAAATAGTATGCCGGCTTAAGCCGTCAGGCTCTACCGTTGACATCTTGCCTCCTTATTTCCTGAAACAAGTTTTTGATGTAGTGGGTCCATATCTTGTGACTTTGATTAACCGATGCTTTGAAACTAGTTCTGTACCTGATGCGTTAAAACATGCTACAGTATATCCTTTGCTCAAGAGACATAATTTAGATCCTACTGTTTTAGAAAACTATAGACCAATTTCAAATTTGTCTTTTATTACAAAGATCCTCGAGAAAACAGTGCTTCTACAATTGCAGAGTTTTTTAGATGAAAATAAGATATTTGAGGTTTTTCAATCAGGTTTTCGAAAATTCCACTCTACAGAGACTGCACTCCTGAAGGTTTTAAATGATATTCTACTTGCTGGCGACTCTGGAAACCATTCTGTGCTTGTGCTCCTAGATTTGAGTGCGGCGTTTGACACTGTTGACCATGCAGTCCTTCTTACTCGCCTGGAGCACTGCGCAGGCATAACAGGAAACGCTCTTGAATGGTTCAATTCATATCTTTTAAATAGACGTTTTAATGTTAATATGGGTGAACACTCATCTGAGTCAGCTCCTTTAGCATGTGGTGTACCTCAGGGTTCCATCTTAGCTCCGATTCTTTTTTCTTTGTATATGCTACCATTGGGTTCTATTTTTAGGAAACATGGTCTGTCATTTCACTGCTATGCAGATGACACTCAAATATATTTGCCCTTAAAAAAGAGTTCCAATGGCTTAGAAGCACTCATGACTTGTTTGACTGATGTAAAAGCCTGGCTGTCTTTAAATTTTCTTAATTTTAATGAGAGTAAAACTGAGATAATAGTATTCGGTCCTTCAGACTCTGTTAGTTCACCAAAAATAAATTTGGGTGAGTTATCTTCCTCTGTAAAACCTTGGGTTAAAAATTTAGGGGTTATTTTTGATGATAAGCTGAAATTTGACAAACACATCAATACTGTGGTTAGATCATGTTTCTTTCAGCTTAGACTACTAGCTAAAGTTAAACCCATTTTGACGAGTAAAAACTTTGAACAATTGATCCATGCTTTCATTACGACGAGACTGGATTACTGTAACTCACTATATTTTGGGATTAGCCAGTCAGCTTTATCCCGGTTACAAATAGTTCAAAATGCAGCAGCTAGACTCTTAACCAGGACTAAAAAACGGGAGCATGTTACACCAGTTTTACGTTCTTTGCACTGGTTGCCCGTGCGTTATCGAGTACATTTCAAACTTATTCTTTTGGTGTTTAAATCATTAAATGGTCTGGCCCCTCCGTATCTTTCGGAACTACTTACTGAGTATCGTCCTGTTCTTTCTCTCCGGTCATCTAACCAGAAGCTGCTATGTATCCCAAAGTCAAAGCTGAGGTGCAGAGGCGACCGGGCTTTTTCAGTAGCTGCCCCCAGATTATGGAATGCTTTACCTCTGTGTATTCGCTCTGTATCATCCTTATCTGTTTTTAAAACTATGCTAAAAACGCATCTTTTTGAATTAGCATATTCTAAGTGAGGAAGTGGTATTGAAATGTTTGTTTTATTATGATGTTTTTATTGCTTATTTGTTTTGTGCAATTGTCTATTACAATATGTGCAGCACATTGGACAACCTCGGTTGGGATAAATGGTGCTATATAAATAAATTTGACATTGACATTGACATTGACATGAATTAGATGAAAGATGTTTGAATGATGTGGATTACTTAACTCTGAATTTGTGTCTAATATTCTTCAGGTGGCTGAGGTCTCAATTCTAAAGACTGGGGGAAGAGGATTTAAAAAGTCTGTTCCATGGTGGAATGAGCAGTGTAGTGCTGCAATTAAATAGAGAAGGAAGGCATTTGAGCAGATAAGTAAGAATCATACACTTAAGGCTTTAGTCCAGTATAAGAGATCGCAGGCTGTTGTTAGAAAGACTGTTAGAGCTGCAAAAAAGGCTTTCTGGAGGGAATATTGTAATACAATTGGGAGAGAAACTAAGTTGTCAGATGTATGGGGAGTGATTAGGAAAATGAATGGTGTTAAAAGGAATTATTCTATGCCTGTTTTGCTTCGTAATGGTCAGACTGCTTTTAGTAATAAAGAAAAAGCAGAGTTGTTGGTGGAGACTTTAGTTAAAGTACACCGTTCTGAGAAATTGTCAGACACTGCCAAGTGCTGTAGAGAGGAGGCTTTAGCTGAAAATCCAGGAGTTATTGTTCGGAAAATAATTACAAGTCAGGATCTTGATGTGCCTTTTTCAATTTTTGAATTGAAGAAGGCTGTCTCTAATGTGAAGAAATCTACACCTGGCAAGGATGGTATTTGCTACTCTATGCTTGGACATTTAAGTGACAGGTCTCTTAATGTTGTCCTGAAGCTTTTCAATCTGGTTTGGGAAACAGGAAGGATTCCTGGTGTGTGGAAACAGGCAGTCATAGTGCCAGTGCTGAAGCCTGGTAAGAGTGCAAATGACCCTTCTAATTATAGGCCCATTGCGCTTACCTCACAATTAGGGAAAACGATGGAGAGAATAGTAACAGATAGGCTGACATATTATATGGAAAGTAAAAACTTGTTCTGCTCTTTTCAAAGTGGTTTTCGTAAGGGAAGAAATACGATGGACGTAATTCTATGTTTGGAGTCAGAAGTGAGAAAAGCCCAGACAAACAAAGAAATAGTGGTTGCTGTCCTTTTTGATATAGAGAAAGCTTACGATATGTTGTGGAAGGAGGGATTGTTGATGAAGTTTGAGAAACTTGGTATTGGAGGTAAGCTTTATAATTGGGTACTGGATTTTTTATTTGGAAGAGAAATTGAGGTTAGAGTTGGCACGGCCTATTCTAGTACATATGCTTTAGAGAATGGTACACCGCAAGGGAGCGTCTGCAGTCCAGTACTTTTCAACATAATGATAAATGACATTTTCGATCGAATTGATGGAAGTATAGGCAGGTCTTTATATGCAGATGACGGAGCCCTTTGGATGCGGGGACGTAATCTGAAGTACCTGGAAAAGAAGATGTAGGATGCAATCGTGGTGGTGGAGGAATGGGCTAATAAGTGGGGCTTTAGAATGTCCGTTACTAAAACCCAAGTTATTTGTTTTTCAAGACGACATAAAGGCATTACATTAAAACTTTATGAGCAAAAGTTGGAACAAGTGAGTGTTGTGAGGTTTTTGGCAGTTATATTTGACGAGAAACTTCCATGGAAGCAGCATATAGAGTATGTTCAAATTAAGTGTAAAAAAGTTAATAATTTGTTGAGGTGTTTGTCTGGTCAGAACTGGGGAGCTGCAAGAGGAGCATTGTTGAGGATTTACCAGACTCTCATGAGGTCTTCCCTTGATTATGGCTGTTTATCATATATGGGAGCAGCTGAAAGTCATTTGATTAGGTTGGACAGAGAACAATCACAAGGGTTACGTATTTGTTGTGGAGCTTTTAGATCGTCTCCTATTGCTGCTTTGCAGGTTGAGACTGGAGAACTTCCGATGCGGTTAAGGAGAGTTAAGCTAATGTATGCGTACTGGGTCAATCTCCAGGGTCATAGCTGTGTTCACCCAGCAAAAGCTGTGTTGAAGGATTGTTGGGAACATCAGAAGTCTTACTACTATAGCTTTGGCTGGATTTTAGATATTAAAGCCCAGAATGTAGGCCTGACGCAATTTAAGTTCAGTTCGACTGTACCATGTTCATCTATACCTCCATGGCTGTTTGTTATGCCAGTAGTGGACTTGCAGCTACAACTGGCATTGAAAAAGGAAAGTAGCGGTACCCCAGAATGGCTTGTTCAAAATTATTTTGAGCAGTTTAAAGAACACCTTGTACTGTATACTAATGGGTCTAAAGATCCCAACAATGGCAGAACAGGAGCGGCAGTGAATATTCCACACAATATAACATCAAAATTAAAAGAGGAACTTCTGATTATCTTGCAGTGTATACTGTTGAACTCACTGCCATTGCTTTAGCTCTTAATTGGTTGTTTATTAATTATATTGGGGCATAAACAGAGCTGTAGTTGCCTCAGACAGTCAAGCTGCATTATTGAGCATAAAAACAGGAAAGTCATGCAGACTAGATCTATTATACAAAATTTACCATATATTGTATCAGCTGCATAGTAAAGGTGTTCGTGTTCAGTTTGTTTGGGTCCCTGCCCATGTAGGTATTGATGGAAATGAAGAGGTGGATATTCTAGCTAAACAGGCTTTGAAATTGGATGAGGTTAACCTCAATGTCCCTCTATGCAAAGCTGAAGGGAAATCTATTATTCAGGAAAAAGTGATTGGGATGTGGCAAGAGCAGTGGGATAGTAATGACACTGGCAGACATCTTTACTGGGTGCAAAGAAATGTGGGAGGGGGTAGATCTAGGGATGGAAGTAGGAGAGAAGAGGCAGTGCTGACACGTTTAAGGATTGGCCATTCAGGTCTCAATAGATCTTTATTCCGTATAGGGAAACATCAGACAGGAAGTTGTGATTATTGCGGTCAGCCAGAAACAGTTGAACATATCCTAATAGAGTGTAATAATTATATGAAAGAGCGTAGTTGTTTAACATCAGTCCTTTATAAAGAAGGGAAAGCGCTTACTTTAGTTAACCTATTAGGAGATGTATCTAAAAGTGTTAAAAATCAAGTTATGAGGTTTCTCAAAAATACAGGGTTGCTCTACCGTATTTAATATGTACATATTTATATCATAAGTATGCGCATAGGTGAATAATTCCCTCTGACTATTCACGACGACCACACTCCTGTCTGGTAGATGGCGGTAAATGCACCTTAAGTTGGTCTGCCAACGGCCAATTAAACTCTAAAAGAAGAATAACGTGCACTTTTGTGTAATCAGAACGGCGTTTTTTACCGCCATCTTGCCGCCATCTTGTAGCAGAACTTCTCTTGCGTTAGCATCCCATTGACTCCCATTCATTTTGGCATTACTTTGACAGCGAATAACTTTACATCTGAGGCGTTTAAAGACTCCATTTGTCCATTTTTTTTTCTAAAGATACACGACAATGTATAAAGGGCTCCATTACCTTCTATGTTACATTATGGCCCCGTAGAAACAGTTTTTGTAAAAATAGGCTAACGATTGCGTCATAACCACTCGACTCTCTGTCGCACAGTAGAGAAATTAGGCTTGCAGGCAATTAACTTAATATGGCGTACTGGCGTTACATTTTAAAATACTATACAAAATAATTAATCAGAATACTTACTCCTGCTCACTCACGCCAAAGAACTCCCCGCTCAAGCTCGGCGTCTCTGCAAGATTAACGTTGGCAGTTTTCACGCACAGCTACTAGAAGATTTACATCTGTCAGACAGGTTGCTGACATCATCAAGCTTAGTTTGAGTCTGCGTGTCAGAAACGGAAGTGCTAAAAATAGCTAAAAATGGGCTTCACTTGTCTCAATTGAGTTCCAATGGGGTCGCTGTGTCCATTTCTTTTACTGTCTATGGGCAGGCCAAATGGCGTTAGAAGCAGCACTTTTTACAAACACTAAAACACCGTTAAATATGGCGTTTTTTATGGGTTACGCACGTTTTTTTACAGGGTTTGCCATCAGGATGGTGTATTTGACGGCGCTAATACAGTTTTAAACGCCGTAAAAAAAACGGCGTTTTGAATGTAAACGTGATTCATCTATAGCGTAATTCTGAACCTTTTGGCTTGCCACAGTGTGTGTGTGCGCGTGCGCGTGTGTTTTTTATTGATGGCCATAAACTAACGTTAAAGTGAAAATAAAACTTGAGGAAGAGCACATTTGGATTCGGACTGCTTTTGTTCTATTTTATTGTTCATATTTGACTCTGTTGTGTTGAACTCGTCTAGATCTCCAATGATCTGAACCAGATTACTCTGATTATATAGACGGACTAGTCTGTGTCTCCGGTGAGTTTGTTTTCTCATTAAATACAACAGTAGTGATCGAACTTGTCTCTCTTATCATTTATTCTGTAAGAATCTCCCTCAGAGCTTGTATTATTTGAGTCTGTCTGTATTTTCACAGGCATGATGTGGATTATTATCGCTTTATTGATGAATCTCTTCATAGAAACCTCTGGTGAGAACACCACAAAAACACTTGTTTTCCATGCAGACCTGATGGCATCAAAATGTTTGTATTTATTGAGCATGTGGTCAGTTTTACTGGGATATTACAGCATTAGATTGCTTTGAGAATGAGGAGATTTTTTTATATTAATCTGAGACACCTTCTCTTCTCTCAAACTTTACTCTAAGACTCACTGTGTAGGTCATGGGTCTAAAGGGCAAAAAGCAACACTGATTCGTTAATGATTGACAGTCCCTACCTGTATTTCTAATGTGTGCTGATTCTAAATGCTGCAGAGTTTCAATCATTATAGTGAATAAAGTAAATAAAGACTAATGTATAGTACATATACCTCTCTGTTTCTCAGTGTCGTTGACTTTAGTGGTTCCTGGTGATCCTGTAGTGGCTCATGTGGGATCTACAGTGATTCTTCCCTGCTGGATCTCTCCTGCTGAGAACGCTGAAGCTCTGGAGATCCGCTGGTATCGTCACGATCAGTTCAACAACCCTGTTCTGCTCTATAATCAAGGGAAGATCCAGGACGTCCAGGAGAAATCATACAGGAACCGAAGCTCACTGAAGCCATGGTCAGAGCAGTCTGGTGGACTGAAGGATGGAGACGTCTCTCTACGGCTGGAGAAACTCGCACTTCAGGATGAAGGTTTATTTCGCTGTTATGTGAGTGGAGACAGAGAATATGACAGCAGAGAAGTGGCTCTCAGCATCACAGGTCAGTAAAAACTACAGTTCATTAAGACATGTGCAGCATATTCTCTAATGAGTCTTTAGTAAACATACAGTAGCTTTCTGTGAAGAACCGACTGGCATTAAAGTTATTTTAGCATTTAATGCTGACGTTTAAACTTAATATCATTTATATATATTTTTTTCTCAACCCAACAGAATCATCAGGTCCATGGAAAGCTCTTTTCTTCAGCCTTCTCATCTGTGCTCTTCTGGGTTTGGTTGGGTTGATTCTCTACAAATACAGAGACAAACTAACAGGTACAGTCTGCTCACAGATGTGGTTTTAGCAGGTTTGGTTTTTAATGCATCTTATGTGTTGATAATTTTGATCTGCTCTGCAGGAAAGAAACCAGCTAAAGAAAGTAAGTGAACTTCATGTAACATCTGAACACAGGCATGATTTGATGTGGTTTACATGGTTTACATTATAAATCTTACATTCATATATTCTCTCTTTTTAGGTTGTGAGGAGGAAAAAGCAGGTATCTGAAGACATTGATTGTTCTGTGTCTATAAGAACTGTAATTAAATAAACATCCAAATGTTGTATTAGAAGGAAGCATGAATATAACAGGTTTGGTGGAAGGTAGAATAACAGAATAAATAAACCTAACCCTAATTATTCACACACACATCAACAAAAATACACTTTATTCCCAGATCAATGCCATTTGACTGCTTCGTTGTCTGCTAGATCTGTATACAGGGATCTGTTATATACTGATCACAACTATAGTTTCCTTTAAAACATTAAATTGTTTATTTTTTGTTTTAGTTGAGGGAGAAGCTGAAGATATAGTGGAACTGAGGAAATATGCAGGTTTGATGTCAATAATATATGCAAATATATGTTTACATAAATGCAGGTATGTATAAATATAATCTTACACACAAGTATAAGTCTATTAATTGCTGCTTTATTTGTTTGATTCCTCCCAGTTCATGTCACTATTGATCGTCGGCATGTTTTTCCAAACCTGACAGTTTCTCAGGACGGTAAATCTGTGAAGCATAATCCAGGATATAAACACACTGGAGAGGCATTTCCTTACAAATTATTTGCATTTGGAGCCCAAAAATATACGTCTGGTCGTCACTATTGGGAAGTAGAGATGGTACAAAAAAATGGACCAAAAAACTACTGGTTGATTGGTGTGGTGAAATATGAAAATGTTGGTGCAAAAAAAAAACCTGCTTTAACTCCGCCAAACGGTTTCTGGTTCTTGTGTTCAGACGGTCCTAATGGCTTTTACACAAACACTGATCAATCAATTAAACTCCTAAAAAGACCTGAGCGACTGGGAGTTCTGTTGGATTATGATGACGGACAGCTGTCATTTTACAATGTCACTGAGAGAAAACATCTCCTGACCATCAGCAGCAGATTCTCTGGATCAATCGTTCCTCTCTTCAATCCTGGAGCTGGTGATCTGAGTCCACTTAGAATCCTGGATTGTGCAAAACCTGCAGAACCAGCTGAATCCAGTCAGCCTTTACTGAGTGTGGTTTCTACACCAGATAAGAGCGACAAAGATCGACACGTCAAAAGCCAGCAGAACCCATCATAATCTTACTGTCTACACTAGATGAGACATGATGATTCACATCAGAAAACTGAAGTACACATTGAGTGATTGATTTCTATTGTTATTTTGATAAGACACAATAAATAAATCATTAATCGAAATATTGTGGACTTTATTCATCCACTAAAATAATAATGTTAAAATTACAAATGACCTGCTCCTTGCGTCAGATCAAGGCTGCATCTCATTTCTAGTCTTACTTGATCTTAGTGCTGCGTTTGACACCATAGATCATGACATACTCATAGATCGATTACAAAACTATACAGGTATTCAAGGGCAGGCTCTAAGATGGTTTAGATCCTACCTGTCCGATCGCTACCATTTTGTTTACTTAAATGGGGAGTCATCTCATTTATCACCAGTAAAATATGGAGTGCCACAAGGATCCGTCCTAGGTCCCCTTCTATTTTCAATATACATGTTGCCCCTTGGTAATATTATTAGAAAATACGGAATTAGCTTCCACTGTTATGCTGATGATACTCAGCTATATATCTCAACGAGACCAGATGAAACTTCCCAATTATCTAAGCTAACAGAGTGTGTTAAAAATGTAAAAGATTGGATGACAAATAATTTTCTCCAATTAAATTCGGATAAGACAGAGATATTAATTATCGGACCAAAAAACACCACACAGAATCTTGTAGATTACAATCTGCAACTAGACGGATGTACTGTTACTTCCTCTACAGTCAGAAATCTGGGTGTTATATTAGACAGCAATTTGTCTTTTGAAAATCATATTTCCCATGTTACAAAAACTGCATTCTTCCATCTTAGAAACATTGCCAAGCTACGAAACATGTTATCTGTTTCTGATGCAGAAAAGCTAGTTCATGCATTCATGACCTCTAGACTGGACTATTGTAATGCACTTCTAGGTGGTTGTCCTGCTTCGTCAATAAACAAGCTACAGGTCGTCCAAAATGCAGCAGCTAGAGTCCTTACCAGGTCAAGAAAATATGATCATATTCCCCCAATTTTACAGTCTCTGCACTGGCTACCTATTAAGTTCCGTATCAGTTACAAATTATCATTACTTACCTATAAGGCCCTAAATGGTCTAGCTCCTGTGTACCTAACTAGCCTTCTACCACGCTACAACCCATCACGCACCCTAAGGTCACAAAACGCTGGACTTTTGGTAGTTCCTAGGATAGCAAAGTCCACTAAAGGAGGTAGAGCTTTTTCACATATGGCTCCCAAACTCTGGAATAGCCTTCCTGATAATGTTTGGGGTTCAGACACACTCTCTCTGTTTAAATCTAGATTAAAAACGCATCTCTTTCGCCAAGCATTCGAATAATGTATCTCTTAAATTGTGAGTGTAGTTGCATCTGATCAAATGCGCATTTTTATTTTTTAGCTTGTGTTAAACTAATTAATTTTACTTGGTTGGAACACCAGCTATGCTAATGATGTCTCTATTTGTGTCAGGGTTTGGGTAGAGGGATGAGGCGAGGACTCAGTGATGCAGAGAGAAGGACTCTTTAATAGTAGTAATAATAAAATAAACAAAAACTACCCCTTAGGGGAAAACAGACAAAACTTGACAGGCAAGGCATGATAAGCAAAGCCAAATATTCGACGACGAACAAGCAACCAGACTGCAAACACAAGGACAATAAATAGGGAGCTAATGAGGAGGGTAACGAGGGAACACATGTAGGGAAAATTACATCAATAGTCAGGTAACAAGATGGGTGGGGTCAAGACAATTGACGAGAGCACATGGCACATAGGAACTAAGACAAAAGCCATGTGCTCACACAAAACAAAAACACAAGCACATGGCCAGCAAACCAATGGCAAGCCATGTGCTTGAATTAGACACAAACACGCAGCTAATGAGCAAGCTCATAAACCGTGTGTTCACACAAGACAGCATGCAGCCAGCAAAAACTAAGCTGCGTGCGACAGCACAAGACAAAATAGAACAAGAAAGCACACAGCCGATAACTCGAGCTGTGTGCAACAATACAAGACAACACCTTGAGTCCGCACGTTACCACAATAAAACAGAACATGGAGCGCAAGTGTCTGGTCCCCGACAGGAAACCGAAACTCAGCAAAACATGAGTGCCGGGAACCGAACACCACGCTTCAACAAGAAACAGGACACTCAGACAAGAGTGCACGGCTTGAGCAGTCTAGAAGTCACACGCTCACATGAAAACAATGACATGAGGAGAGTGTCAGGGCTCTGTCACAAAACCATGAATAAGACTAGACTGAAGTGACAGAACCCTGAAAATTTGTTTCTCTGTTTCTGCTGGAATCTTCATCCCGTGGTAACTAGGATTTACACAAGCTCCAGTCTGGATCCAGAACACCTGAGAAGAGATGATGCTGACCCGCAGAGGACCTCAGATGATGCTGACCCTGAATCAACAACACAACTAACAATTATTGCTACAATTGTGACTGCATCATATAATAATTATTAATTATTAATTATATTAATAATGTTCATCATCTGGCTGACTACGTCTTGTATAAATTTTTCTACAAATCCTGTCATACGTGCATAAACTGACAGTCACCACTTATAAGCTATTACTAAATATTGTAGAAACATAATTTTCTGTAAAGTTGCTTTGTAACGATTTGTATTGTAAAAAGCGCTATACAAATAAAGTTGAATTGAATTGAACTGAACTAAAAATGACCAAAACAAGCAAATTCACAATTTAAGAATAATATTAAGTGACCGCAGTTGGTTTTTGAGAGATTTCTGAAACCCCATATGTCCTGACCTGTCTGTAGGTGGCGCTCTTTCTGTGCTATTATGTATCTGTCAATTAGACAGAGTGTTGTGAAAATCAACATAAATGTGACACAATACCTCTGTAAATAGTTCAATGAATAGCATGCAAGGTTTTTATTTATTTTTTTATTTTATTTTTTTGTAGGCCTGATAATTTGCTAGTTAAAGCAACCCATCATTTATTTCAAACTCTGAAGAGCTCCCATATAGCACTTTATTGAATATAAATACAGATGTACAGCCTCGAGACTTTGGTCACGAATCAGAGTCCAGTCTCAAGTCATTTAATGGCTTCCTAAATAAATCGGTTGAAATCTTCCTAATTATGAAGCTGTTTTATATTTATAATATATATATTATATGATCCTATTTGTAAAAAAAAAAAAAAGAGAAAAGGTGTTAAGTCACAAACTACAAGACACCATCCCCTTGCACTGAGGCTAATCAACGACTTGCTAACGACCTGAATGAGTTTTATAGTAGATTTGAAACCCCCAACACCCACTCTGACCATCTCCCTACACAACCATTAACACCTCCTGCAATCCCCCTCTCCATACCTCCTGCAATTCAAATCTGTGAAGATGATGTGCGCCAGGTCTTCAAGAAAAACAAAAGAAGAAAAGCACCAGGCCCAGATGGCGTTACACCAGCCTGTCTGAAAACCTGTGCTGACCAGCTGGCCCCCATCTTTTCACAGATCTTCAACAGATCTCTGGAGTTGTGTGAAGTGCCTTCCTGCTTCAAACGCTCAACCATAATCCCCGTTCCAAAGAAACCCAAGATAACAGGACTTAACGACTACAGACCTGTGGCTCTAACGTCTGTCGTCATGAAGTCGTTTGAAAAACTGGTTCTGGCTTATCTGAAGGACATCACTGGACCCTTACTAGACCCCCTGCAGTTTGCGTACCGAGCAAACAGGTCCGTGGATGATGCAATCAACATGGCATTGCACTTCATCCTGCAACATCTGGACAAAACAGGGACTTATGTGAGGATCCTGTTTGTGGACTTTAGTTCGGCTTTCAACACCATCATCCCAACAACCCTCCAGACCAAACTGACCCAGCTCTCTGTTCCTAGCTCTATCTGTCAGTGGATCACCAGCTTTCTGACAGATAGGCAACAGTTAGTGAGACTGGGGAAATTCATGTCAAACAGCTGCTCCACCAACACTGGTGCCCCTCAGGGATGTGTTCTCTCCCCTCTGCTCTTCTCCCTGTACACCAACGACTGCACCTCTAAAGACCCCTCTGTCAAGCTCCTGAAGTTTGCAGACGACACTACAGTCATCGGCCTCATCCAGGACGGTGACGAGTCTGCTTACAGACAGGAGGTTGAGCAGCTGGCTGTCTGGTGCAGTCTTAACAACCTGGAGCTGAACACGCTCAAAACAGTGGAGATGACTGTGGACTTTAGGAGAAACCCCCCTGCACTTTCCCCACTCACCATCATGAACAGCACTGTGACTGCAGTGGAGTCATTCAGATTCCTGGGAACCACCATCTCTCAGGACCTGAAGTGGGACAATCACATTGGCTCCATTGTGAAAAAAGCCCAACAAAGGTTGTACTTCCTTCGCCAGCTGAGGAAGTTTAACCTGCCACAGGAGCTGCTGAAACAGTTCTACTCAGCCGTCATTGAGTCAGTCCTGTGTACTTCAATTACTGTCTGGTTTGGTTCAGCTACAAAATCAGATATCAGAAGACTACAGAGAACTGTTCGGACTGCTGAAAGGATTATTGGTGCTCCCCTGCCCACCCTCCAAGAACTGTACACATCCAGAGTGAGGAAAAGGACTCAGAAAATCACTCTGGATCCCTCACATCCAAGTCACCCCATCTTTGAACTTTTGCCATCTGGCCGGCGCCTCAGAGCCGCAAATACAAGAACAGCAAGGCACAAGAATAGTTTCTTCCCCCAGGCAATCTACCTCATGAACAGTTAAATGTTTCCCACTTAAACTTATGCAAAAATGTGCAATATCCTTATATTTATTTGTTACCCCTCCATCCTAGAACATTCCTGCATCTCACTCAATCCTATTCCATTATCATTTATAGCACAATTGTTTATACACTTATTTATTTGCCAATTTGTAAATCTCCTGTAAATTTTTTTTTTTTTTTTTTTTTTTTTTTTTTTTTTTTGTCTGTGTGTTGTTGTCTCTGTTTACTGGAAGCTTATGTCACTAAAACAAATTCCTTGTATGCGCAAGCATACTTGGCAATAAAGCTCTTTCTGAAGATGTAGGTTATTGTACATCCAGTCTATTATTTATAGGCTATTGTTTAATTCAGTACCATGTTTTTTTGTAATTTGATTCTATAAAAACAGTCCGATCTACCATGACACACCGAAATATGTGAAAGATATTATAAAACCATACAAATAAAGTATTTCTTTAATATATCAGTCAGGGGTATTCAATTACAGCTCCAAGGCACGGCCTCTTAATAAAAAAACTGGAGTATATAGCTCTGAAAGATATTTACTGTAAACACCTGAGCTCTGGTTATGATGTGGTCAGTCTGAAAAGATCCCTGGAGCTGTTCATTCATTCATCAGACGCAGAAGCAGAAGTCTATCGCCTCATCACAGATACTGAGCATCTGAACTAACAGATGCTTCATAACAGTTTTTTTTGTCGTAATGTTTGTATATACATAAGCTGTATATAGTCGCATAGCCTATACAGTTGCTCTAACAGGAAAAAAAAAATAGCAAATCGTTACACGCGTCACATGTCGAAACACACGCACACACACACACGCACAGAGACACACACCTATGTACATCACATCTCAAATATCATTACACAGAAATGACGGAATAACACCTAATATGAAGCGTTATTCCTCCGATGCAGTCTGTTTGCTGAAGGATCGTTAGACTGGTTCAGAAAACGAAAGTAAAACAGCAGGAAAACGGAGCACGGTCGGATTCTGTCTGTTTTATTTTATACCGAACACGTCTAGATCTGTTACTGATAACTGTGATTCTTTAACGGACGAGTCTGTATCTCTGGTGAGTTTGTTTTCTCATTAAATACGACAGTAATGATCGAATATGTCTCTCTTATCATTTATTCTGGAAGAATCTCCCTCAGAGCTTGTTTTATTTGTGTCTGTCTGTATTTTCACAGGCATGATGTGGATTATTATCCCTTTACTGATGAATCTCTTCATAGAAACCTCTGGTGAGAACACAAACACGAATTTCATTCAGTTTTAAATGTAGATATTTCAATCCACACAAGCCTGTGTGTTCAGCAAATGTTCTTATGTATCGACAGTGTTGGGAAGGTTACTTTGGAAATGTAATAGGTTACAGATTACAAGTTACCCTGTTTAAAATGTAATAGTAGTGTAACTTTTTCAATTACTTTATTAAAGTAATGTAACTAATTACTTTTGAGTACTTTTTGATTACTTTTCTAAATTTGTGAAAAATAAAGAATAATAAATAAAAGCATATACATCAACTTAAATACAGTTATCTAATAAGAGTGTGACGTATTCTGTGTAATAAACTCATGAAACATTGGTGTTTTTTTGAAACTGCTGTCTCTGTATATGATGATAGTTTTCTCAAAATAAGTAAAATGCACATGAAGTGACACAGAGCAGTTCTAGAAATTATGTTTATGTGCTTGTGTACTCCTATATTGTGGCGGCAGAGGTTGAAAACACTGTGAGCTTCAGTAGGCCTATGTGTAGTAAATGAAACCATGTCTTTGCCATTAATTTACAGGAGGGGCGGCCTGGGAAAAAAATTCAGACTGGAAAATTCAAACTCATACAAACAAATTCATGGACAAAACTATTTTTTGTATGGACCTGACATAAAAAAGGTTTAAATCTTTAATTTGGGGACATGCAAAATAATTAAAAGTTCTCTCCTGAACTGCACCTTCACTTCCATTTTTCTCTTCAGTCTCTTTATTTTGCCGTTATCCATCTCTCTCATGACTTTAATACTCAAGATTGAACAAAACTATACTTTACAATACAATACTCTACAATACTACAATATCTTTATAGAAAAATCCTAATAGTGTACACGAGTCATGTTTTTCCCTTACAAAAATTACCATGCTTTTATTAGCCTATATAAAAGTAAAATAACCTTGTTGAATTTTTTTATTTTTTTTTATTTTTTGCAAATGGATTTGTATTTATTTTTAAATAAATACATTTGTAAAATAATTTTACATTTTTGGTTATCACAGTTAAACAATAGTAACCCTTTTCTCTGGATTTATAGTTAAATATTAAAATGTTAATTTTCGTAAGGGTTGTGTTGTTGTCTGTCGTAGCTCCCCCTAAACCTATAAAAAAATCTGATTTTTTTTTCAGCTAAATTACTACTGTAACATTACAACAGATAATAACGATGTCCTTTATATAGTATTTTGAGTGATGACTGATGAGCAACGTGCTGCTGCTTGATTAAATAAAAAAAAAAAACAAAGACAAAAAAGCATCTTTACAGATGAAACTGACCTGAAACCCTGAACAGGAGTTCAGCTTCTCTGCTCCAGCAGTCCACTCTCTCTCTCTCTCTCTCTCTCTCTCTCTCTCTCTCTCTCTCTCTCTCTCTCTCTCTCTCCCTCTCTCCCTCCCTCTCTCTCGCTCTCTCTCTACCTCTACCTCTCTCTCTGACCCTCTCTCTCTCTCTCTCTCTCTCTCTCTACCTCTACCTCTCTCTCTGACCCTCTCTCTCTCTCTCTCTCTCTCTCTCTCTCTCTCCCTCCCTCTCTCTCTCTCTCTCTCACTCTCTCTCTCTCTCTCTCTCTCTCTCTCTCTCCCTCCCTCTCTCTCTCTCTCTCTCACTCTCTCTCTCTCTCTCTCTCTCTCTCTCTCCCTCCCTCTCTCTCGCTCTCTCTCTCTCTACCTCTACCTCTCTCTGACCCTCTCTCTCTCTCTCTCTCTCTCTCTCCCTCCCTATCTCTCTCTCTCTCTCTCTCTCACTCTCTCTCTCTCTCTCTCTCTCTCTCTCTCCCTCCCTCTCTCTCTCTCTCTCTCACTCTCTCTCTCTCTCTCTCTCTCTCTCTCTCCCTCCCTCTCTCTCGCTCTCTCTCTCTCTACCTCTACCTCTCTCTGACCCTCTCTCTCTCTCTGACCCTCTCTCTCTCTCTCTCTCTCTCTCTCTCTACCTCTACCTCTCTCTCTGACCCTCTCTCTCTCTCTCTCTCTCTCTCTCTCTCTCTCCCTCCCTCTCTCTCTCTCTCTGACCCTCTCTCTCTCTCTCTCTCTCTCTCTCTCTCTCTCCCTCCCTCTCTCTCTCTCTCTCTCACTCTCTCTCTCTCTCTCTCTCTCTCTCTCTCTCTCCCTCCCTCTCTCTCGCTCTCTCTCTCTCTACCTCTACCTCTCTCTGACCCTCTCTCTCTCTCTCTCTCTCTCTCTCTCCCTCCCTATCTCTCTCTCTCTCTCACTCTCTCTCTCTCTCTCTCTCTCTCTGTCTCTCTCTCTCTCTCTCTCTCTCTCTCTCTCTCGCATTGATTACTCTGAGTCTGATCCAAACCGTTTGGCGGAGGCGCGGAGAGCGCGCGAGTCATGACTAACACTTCATGACTTATTAGAAATTTAATTATCAAATGGCGGATTCGAAAATGATCGCTTTAGTACATTCGGCAGGCAATTATACAATAATGATATTAAATAGTGGGGCAAAATCGGCTGCCAGGCCACCGGGAATTGTCCCGGTTCTCCCGGTGTCCAGTCCGCGCCTGATTTCCACAGACACGCAGAACGTGCAGGAGTCATATATTGCATTTTTGGGGCTTTATATTCACAGACACTAGTCCATGTCATGTTTTGATTCAAGTGTACTGACCTACTTTTGATTTAGTCATCCAAAATGTGGCACATTCCGTCCTCGTTAGGCATTCCGTTTTTATGACTGGATTCTACGAACCAGACTGTGTTTCCGCATCCCGGGAATTATTAGAGCGTATGTCTCAGAATAGTCAGTGCAATTTGGGAAAGAAATCAGTTAAATCTGTATGCGGATGTGTTTAAATATTCAAATGTAATCCCCTTTGTAATCTTTAAAAATTTCATAAGTAACTGTAATTTAATTACTCATTTTTTCGTAGTAACTGTAACTAATTACAGTTACAATAATTTTGTAATTAAATTATGTAACGCCGTTACATGTAACTAGTTACTCCCCAACACTGTGTATCGAGATTCGAGTAGTAATTCATTTATGTGAACACTTTGTTTTGGACACTATGGCACTGGATCACATATGATATATGTCTATGGAAGGTGATTTAAGGTGACATGACAAGGTTATATTATAGGTGAAGCAGATTACTTTCTCTCTGCCAACCAATGCACTGTAACGCCAGAATGACTACTGTCAGTGTATAAGAGCTAAAAGAACAGTGGTTCAGAGACATTTAAAGAGAGAATTGCAGCCTGCCTTGTTGATTGATTTGTTTTACCTCTATAGACAGGGTTTGCCATTATCTGTTCAGATCTCTCGATTTGATTTAATTCTTGATTTGATTCTCTCTCTCTATCTCTCTCTCTTTTTAAATTACATTCAGTGAATATAGTTTTAATACAAATGCAATTGATATTTCTGAAATAATGAACATTTAACATCTGTTTACAAATGGTGAAATTATATATAAATAAAGAAATGAAGAGCCACGGGTCTGAATTTTAATCCTATAATTTTTTGACTGTGAGTCAGAAGCCCTGACTGTCCTTGTGAAGTTGTTATTGCCTCACTTTATAGAAACAGACACCGACAATGAAGACAACTCTCAGAGGAAACAGTCTTCAGTAAAATGTGCTGCACTCATCTGATTATTTGGGTTGACCTGTTCTGGAACAGTGTTGACATACATCTTAATCTTAACCACTGATTTCTAGTCCTGTCCTCTTTTGGAAAACCAAACAAAGTAGTTTTGCTTTCACAACGAAACACACAGCGTCTCCACAACATGACACCGGCAGCAACAGAGAGAATAAAAGTTACTCCTTGTTTCTTTGTATGAACATTTGGGTGATGTTATGCTAATCTTCCCACACAGTGATGTAGAGATGTGGGTTGTGTTTAAACGAGGTGTTTAGGGCGATGTGGATGAGTCTTAACTTTGATAAAGAATATCTCTTTGGATTTGAGACTCTTAAAGTCTTTGCACATAGCTCTTGTCGTGGGAGGAAAAACCTGTGGCGGCGGGCTTTGTGTTTACATCAATGACGCGTGGTGCTGCGATGCGGTTGTGATCTGCAAACACTGCTCACCCCTGGTGGGGTTTATGATTATTAAGTGCCGGCCGTTCTATCTGCCGAGGGAATATACTGGTCATCTCAGTTTACATTCCTCCGAACAACATCATCAGCAACAGGAACGACGCACTAAATGAACTGTACCAGCACATCAGGGAGCAGCAGACAGCACACCCCGATACTTTTCTCATCATAGCTGGGGATTTCAACCATGCTGACCTAAAGAGTGTGTTTCCAAAAATACACCAACACATTAACTTTCCAACACGAGGAAATAACATTTTGAACTTTGTTTACACCACACAGAGAGCAGCTTACAAAGCCCTCCCCCTCCCCCACTTCGGAGCCTCAGACCACATCACTGTTATGCTAATGCCTGCATACAGACCGCTCATTAAAGTCGCCAAACCAGTTTACAAACAGATTAAAGTGTGGCCAGAAGGATCATCAGAGGTTCTTCAAGACTGCTTCCACACAACTGACTGGGACATGTTTAAGCAGGCTGCCACATGCAATAACACCACTGACCTCCAGGAGTACTCAGAGACTGTCACTGCCTACATAAACAAGTGTATTGATGATGTAACAATCACAAAAACCATCACTGCCCAGGCCAACCAGAAGCCATGGATGACAGGGGAGGTCTACAAACTCCTGAAGACACGGAACGCTGCCTTCAGAGCTGGAGATGAGGTGGGCCTGAGAACAGCTAGGGCCAACCTGTCCCGTGGCATCAGAGAGGCTAAGAGACAGCACTCCAGGAGGATAGCTCATCAATTCAGCGACAGCAGAGACACTAGGAACCTGTGGCAGGGGATACAGACCATTACGGACTACAAGCCCCCACCACGGACCTGTGACAACAGCATCTCTCTGCTGAACGAGCTAAACGCTCGCTTTGAGGAACAAAACAGCTCCACTGCACAGAAGACTCCACCTCCTCCCGGCGACCAGGTGATGACGCTGATCCTGTTCAACAGGATCAATGCACGCAAAGCTCCGGGTCCTGACAACATCCCTGGGCGTGTACTGAAAGACTGTGCAGCAGAACTTACTGAAGTCTTCACAGACATTTTCAACATCCCACTGAGTCAGGCTGTTGTTCCCACATGTTTCAAAACTACCACCATCATTCCAGTTCTGAAGAAGCCATCTCCATCCTGCTTCAATGACTACCGTCCTGTTGCACTTACTCCCATCCTCATGAAGTGCTTTGAATGGCTAGTCATGCACCACATCAAGCCCCCCCCCCCCCCCCCCCCCCGGACCCCTTCCAGTTTGCATAGCGGTCCAACCGGTCGACTGATGATGCAATCGCCACTGCTGTCCACTCAGTGCTCAATCTGGACAAAAAGGACTCATACGTCAGAATGCTGTTCATAGACTTCAGTTCAGCATTCAACACAATCATCCCTCAACAGCTCATTTACAAACTGGTCCGCTGTGCAACTGGCTGTTGGACTTTCTGACTGGAAGACCTCAGGCAGTACAAGTTGGCAGCAACACATCCAGCACCATCACGCTGAACACTGGGGCCCCCCCAGGATGTGTGCTGAGCCCCTTCCTCTTCCTCTTGAGCCACCCGCCTGGGTGAAGAAGAACGTGAAGAAGATGAAGGAGATTGTTGTCCTGAAGGGAAGGGAGAGAGTCACCAATGATCTTCTCAGCTGCTCTCACTATGCGTTGTAGAGTCTTTCGGCAGGACGCGTTGCAGGCGCCATACCACACAGTGATGCAGCTCGACAGGATGCTCTCGATGGTGCCTCTGTAGAAGGTGTACATGATGGGGGCCGGGGCTCTGGCTCTCCTCAGTTTGCGGAGGAAGTAGAGATGCTGCTGTGATTTCTTGGCCAGTGCTGTTGTGTTTTCAGTCCAGGAGAGGTCCTCTGTGATGTGCACACCCAGGAACTTGGTGCTGCTCACTCTCTCCACAGTCGCACCGTTGATGGTCAACTCAAGTCAAGTCAAGTCAAGTCAATTCAAGTCACCTTTATTTATATAGCACTTTAAACAAAATACATTACGTCAAAGCAAATGAAAAACATTCATTAGGAAAACAGTGTGTCAATAATGCAAAATGACAGTTAAAGGCAGTTCATCATTGAATTCAGTGATGTCATCTCTGTTCAGTTTAAATAGTGTCTGTGCATTTATTTGCAATCAAGTCAATGATATCGCTGTAGATGTAGACTAAGCAAGCCATAGGAACCAAGAATGGAGAAAAAACCTTGGGAGAAACCAGGCTCAGTTGGGGGCCAGTTCTCCTCTGTTCTCCGCATTGAAGTGAACCTATGAGAGGGAACTTTTGTGCTCACAAGTCACTGTGGCTAGTAGTTTTCCAAATTTAGCCTCTCAGAATTTTCATTGGCCACAATTTTCTTTTTTGAGACATTTTTTATGACTAAAGTTACTGCATACTAAAATTAATTTAATTAGATTTTGTAGGCTTATTTAGGGGTATTTTCTTAATCTATCATATAAATGTTTACATTTTATTAATAGTTGAACTTAATATAATAACACCTTATAGGGCTTTTACAAATCAAATGAAATCAGTATGAACAAAATTGATCTTTCCACTGCCGAAGAAACAGAAGCAGGTGAAGTAGTATTTGGATGCATTTACACAGTGAGTTTAATATAGCTGAAATGTAGCATGGATGCATAAAAGCCCCTTATACTGGAGAGCAGCCACATGAGTGTCTCTTGGAGGTTATAGTACATTGAAGAATGATCATTTGAATTTTTACACAAGCCATTTGTCCTCTAAATGTGGAAAAATATGTTTTTCTATTGCAGTTTTGTGAAATATTCCTTTTTCGGATTGCTTGAAAAACCACCTAAACATTTGAGCAATATTAGGGCAATTTACCACACCTTAAACCACACCTTAAAAATATTAAATTAATATATAGACTAGGGATGCACCAATACCACTTTTTCCAGTACTCACACAATACCAATACTTTTATTTTTGGTACTTTCGATAGCGAGAACCGATACCAATATTTTTATTGGATTTGTAGATTTTTTAAATATTGGGTACATGAACTAAAAGATTATATAATGTTAGCTTGTTAACTTAATTTATTAAATAGATACATTCAAACCCAATTTATTCAGACATTATTTATTTCACATTATCACAGATTATTCTCTATAGTTTAGAAGATGGTAATAAAATATGATAGGAACTCATAGTTAAATTGTGTCGGAAAAAAATAATATTGATAATGTTAGATAACTTTGATAGAAAGGTATGTAATGGATTACAATCAATCAAAAACTATTAAGACAGCTGTTAGTATGACACAGCATTTACACAACTGTCAATACTTAGTCGGGCAACCCTTAGCCTCAATGACTGTCTGTAGTAAATGTATTAAATGTATTTTACAAGTTTTTGTTACTTTTGCTCTATGGTTCATCATCTGTAATTTAATAGCATTATAGATTCTCCATTGCAGCAACTTAGTACTGTAATGATGCACTTTGCTGTAATAATGTGGTGGGGTGGTGTTGGCGCAGTGGATAAGACACATGCCTTTGGTGTGAGAGACCCGGGTTCCAATCCACTGTAAGACCCCAGTGTGTCCCTGAGCAAGTTGCTTAACCCCTAGTTGCTCCAGAGGTGTGCGACCTCTGACATATATATAGCAATTGTAAGTCGCTTTGGATAAAAGCGTCAGCTAAATGTAATGTAATAATGCAGCGAACCACTTGTTATAAATCTCAATTTTTCACAAATAGAAGTTGCGTTTTTTTTGTTTTTTACCTGAAACGTGCTGCGATTTATATTCCGTAGCCACTCATATAATGCAGAAGCACCTAAGGTTGAAAGTAAATGATTTTTATAATGAATGCCCCTATAAATTTTCTTTTTTTACGATATACACAACAGAAGTCCGCGAGTATGCTCTCTCTGTCTCTTTCTCCCTCCTTCCAGTTAAGTAACTAGTGCATTGTTTTACTTGTTTTACACTGGTTTACTTGTTTTTGACATATCGGACCGAACTACAAACTTTGCAGTGATGAAATGTATATTCATTCGACAAGCTTGCGCAACTCCGCCATTGTGCACTCAATCCACTCAGCGTGCCTTATCAGCTCACACACATCAGCTATACATGCGTTAATTAAGAATGTTTAACAGTATATTCATTGCATAAATATCCTACATAGACAACCTTAATCTAATAATTCCATTCTGCTGTCTGTTGTTCTGTTGTCTGTGTTTCTTTGTCTGAATATGGCACTTATCACATGCTTTGTTATATCTGCATAGTGTACTTAATTCAATGTGTACATTTAATTAATACATAGTATATTTAACTCTCTGTCTTTCAGTGTCATTGACTGTATTGGTTCCTGGTGATCCTATAGTGGCTCCTGTGGGATCTACAGTGATTCTTCCCTGCTGGATCTCTCCTGCTGAGAGCGCTGAAGCTCTGGAGATCCGCTGGTACCGTCACGATCAGTTCAACAACACTGTTCTGCTCTATAATCATGGGAAGATCCAGGACGTCCAAGAGGAATCATACAGGAACCGAAGCTCTTTGACTCTGCGGTCAGATCAGTCTGGTGGACTGAAGGATGGAGACGTCTCTCTACGGCTGGAGAAACTCACACTTCAGGATGAAGGTTCATTTCATTGTTATGTGAGTGGAGAAAGTGCATATGGCAAAGAAGAGGTGGTTCTCAAAATCAAAGGTTAGCAAGCATCTACATGTTCATAAAGCAATATTTCAGCCAAACATTAAATACATCTAAATAATATTTGTTTCTGTTTGATTAATGAGAAGAAATCTTACTGTTTAAATAAATAATGATGTAATGTACTTGTTCAACTGCTTCAAGATGATGGATAGAGATTATCTGAACATCTTTCTCTTCTCCAGGTTTAGGATCCACTCCTGTGCTTATTCCAAAGCTTCTTGATGATGGGCGTGTGAACATCAGCTGCAGGTCCAGTGGCTGGTATCCAGAGCCCAACATCAAATGGACATCAGCTGATGGAAGGGTTCTTCATCCTGGAGGATCATCTCACAGTCTTGGAACAGACAAAATGTTTTCTGTCCACAGCTGGATGGCCATCTCTCACTCAGATGCTCATCTGGTCTCATGTTCAATGTCCCTTAGAACTGGAGAGTTACAAGAAAGTAGGATTGATGTACAAGCCATCATATCTTCAGGTTAGATAACTAATTATCTTGTCTCATGCCAGGATATATGTAGTTTCCTTATCAATATGGTTGCGCATGCAGGGCACCCCTGCATACCTCGGATAAGCATGTTGAGTGTGTGGCCTCTATGGGGGAAAGCTTATGCAGAAGTCATGCTCACTGAGACAAGTTGCTCTCACTGCGAGAGTATGCTCTCACAGCTCCACTCACGGATCTCTTTCTTTAAAGAAGGCATTCCCGCCCCTCATGCTCTCCTGTTGTCTTCCTCCCAAAAGCCTTGCAGGAAGAAAAAAATGGTTTAACAGGCTGGTGCAATTGAGTTCATGGCAATGCAGGTCCTGTGTGCCTAAATGACCCCACACTCTTCAGGAGTCTGTGAGCACCACAAAGACAATGGCCAACTTGGTGGTCTTTGAGCACCACCTATATTTAAATCTAAGATCAAGGCGGCTGACAAAGCTGCCTTCCTCAACTTCCTAGTCTCCCTCACTGGTCCGTTTGTTCAATTGGTGGAAGGTTTTGCTGAGCAATTCACTGCAGGCCAGAAGCACTTTTCTGCTTTACTTCCTGCCCAAGCAATCCAGCTCAGTAGCTGCTTAAAATCACCAGAGGCTTCCACCAATGAAGCCCACGATGCCGGCACCATCATCTGCTGAGCCTCAACCCAAAGCGACATATACTGCCTACTGTTACATTAAGGGTGAAAAGAAGAGTGCTATGTCCCACTGTGGCTGGACCTCCCTCTGATAATTTTCACGTTTGATTTCAAACCAACTGTTACATGTCAGGCTTTGGACGCTTTGTGTTTGTAGTAAACAATGGGGCTGCCCCACTAAATGTGCATAAAGCCATGCTGCCCAGTGCTTTTAATAGCAGACAAAATAATAATAAAAAAAAACCTTTGCAAAGAGAGCACTTCTTCACTTCACAGTAACATCCAAGTCAACTTTCTGCCTCAGTGCAGCGATCTGCTGTTCAAAACACTTTGGCCCCTCGACAACCTCAGTCAAGCTTGGGAAGCCATTCCAGATGTGTTGAGTTAGGTCCTGTAAACAATCAAATGAAGTTACTCTCTGCTGATCTCTCTGCTTAAGGGGCATGGTCCAAACTTTAGTGTGGGGCAGGGATGCTCACATTCTACAGACTAAAGTCAAGTCTAGTCACCTTTATTTATACATTACAGATTGTGTCAAAGTAGTTTTGGAGTGTTCAACAGAAAATCAGTGTGTTACTAATGAAGTAGAGAATGCTAGCGTGGGAAGACGTGGAGACAGTCCCTCCAGCTCATAGTGCTACAGATGCTAATACCTCATTCCAAAAATATATGATGGCCTCAGGCCATCCTCCATCTAAGACTTTTGAACCATGGCCTGATAAAGCATTCAGAATGTTAACACTGAAACAATTCCTTTTGCAGGTTTGCCCAAAGGTTTGTTTTTTTTGTCAGTTGGTATGAAAGATCCCTAATATAAGACTATTCCTGAGTTTTACATTCAAAATGCTGGATTGCCAATACCCTGTCCTTCCGTTCAGACTGTCCCCGGCACTGCAGACTTTTGCAAAGTGTGTGAATGTAACCCTCTCCCCCTCCGAGATAGAAGGAAGTGTGCATCCTGAACAACTTTGATGAATGACTAATTTTGGCTAGTTTGTGCCTGTATGACTTTGCTCCCTCAAGTCATCAAATGAGTCAGGGAGGACAGCTGCTCAGTTCTTCTAGTGCCCTCACTCTGGCGTAACAAGTTGTGTCTCTGTGAGATGGCACATTTACAGTCAGCACCCCCCTGGCCATTTCTCGTGAGAAAGGACCTCATTTCCCAGGCAAAGGGAATATTTGCCAACCCAGAATATCCACTGGTGACATCTGTGCAGCAGCCAGGTCGTATAACTTGGACATCCCTGCCCTTCAGGCATGGGTCTTCTCCGTCTAAATAGACTTGTTCTCAGACCTTGTGGCCTGAGCCTCTTGGTCCTGGTCAAGTTGTGCTTTCACTCTAAAGCCGCATTTCCACAGCTGGAACCTTACCCAGGAACTAGGGACTTTGGGCTGGTACTCGGTGTGTTTCCACTGCAGGAACCAGGATATAAATAAAGTTCTGGGTAAAAAAATGCCCCTTAGAAAGTCCCTGCTGGCAAGGTAGTACTTTTTCAAAGTTTTGGAACTTTTGTGGCAGGACTTGGGTGTTAAACATGCTGATTGGTTGAGTTCACGCAGCATTGTGATTTCAACCACCATTTATTTGGATCATTTTCAAAATATTACAGTTATTATATTGCTGGAAAAGCAGAAGGCAACAGGTCCGGGGGCAAAAATAGTTCCTGGGGGAAAAAGTTACTGGTACAATTGTTCCTGGTAATTTCAGTGGAAACATGGCATAATGTTACCCCATGCTTCCTGTTAGGGTCCTCATCTTTGAATATCCTAAGCTGGGACTAGTAGGACAGTTTCCATTCTTCGCTTTTAACATGGCACAATAGCATTGCACTGGATTGCATTCAGAGCTGGCTTATATAGACAGATGGCCCATCCTGTTTTGGTGGGATGAAATGCTATTTGACTGTGCAGTGCACAAGACAAAATTCAATCAGCTTATATAAAAATTACTTTAATAAAATAGCCTTTTTTGGAGGAAAAATTATTTCCCCATTGTATCAGTTAAAATGGATGCAATGCTTGTTCCAATTATCTCAGAGAACCAAGGATACATTAGTAACCAAGTCATTATCAGATGCAAAGTGATCAAGGTTGCTTGAACTTCAGCCCTATGATAGTTTCCAGCATGTTTTTTTAGTGACCTTAACTTGGGGTTTCTTTAATTTACTTCTTTTGTGAATATAATTAGTTGTAATATATATATTTTATAATAAATCAATATACTTTTTAAATAGTTATTTTTCCTAGTTCTGTTGTTCCTGATACAGTTTTTTACATCAGCATTCTCTCTTATTTTCAAACAAACAAATTAAATCACATCCATTATATTTATTTTGGATGATCTTGTTTTAAATGGAAAATAGGTTGCATATATATATATATATATATATATATATATATATATATATATATATATATATATATATATATATATATATATATATATATATATATATACAGTACAGACCAAAAGTTTGGACTCTCATTCAAAGAGTTTTCTTTATTTTCATGACTATGAAAATTGTAGAGTCACACTGAAGGCATCAAGGGCTATTTGACCAAGAAGGAGAGTGATGGGGTGCTGCGCCAGATGACCTGGCCTCCACAGTCACCGGACCTGAACCCAATCGAGATGGTTTAGGGGTGAGCTGGACCGCAGACTGAAGGCAAAAGGGCCAACAAGTGCTAAGCATCTCTCGGGGAACTCCTTCAAGACTGTTGGAAGACCATTTCAGGTGACTACCTCTTGAAGCTCATCAAGAGAATGCCAAGAGTGTGCAAAGCAGTAATCAAAGCAAAAGGTGGCTACTTTGAAGAACCTACAATATGACATATTTTCAGTTGTTTCACACTTTTTTGTTATGTATATAATTCCATATATAATTCCACATGTGTTAATTCATAGTTTTGATGCCTTCAGTGTGAATCTACAATTTTCATAGTCATGAAAATAAAGAAAACTCTTTGAATGAGAAGGTGTGTCCAAACTTTTGGTCTGTACTGTATATATATATATATATATATATATATATATATATATATATATATATATATATATATATATATATATATATATATATATATTAAAAGTGTTTACATTCGTCTGATTTTGATTCTCAGACTCATCAGGTCCATGGAAGGCTCTTTTCCTCACCTTTCTCATCTGTGCTCTTCTGGGTTTGGTTGGGTTGATTCTCTACAAATACAGAGACAAACTAACAGGTACAATTTGGCAGAATGATTTTATAATCAAAATATCTAATCTAATTTATCCAAAATCTTGTCATTTCATGATATTTTGATCTGTTTTGCAGGGAAGAATCCAGCAGATCCAAGTAAGTAAAATTAACTTTTTTTTTTTCACCCAAGCATAGTCACTATGTCAATGTCAATGTCACCTTTATTTATATAGCGCTTTAAACAAAATACATTGTGTCAAAGCAACTGAACAACATTCATTAGGAAAACAGTGTCAATAATGCAAAAATGAGAGTTAAAGGCAGTTCATCATTGGATTCAGTGATGTCATCTCTGTTCAGTTAAATAGTGTCTGTGCATTTATTTGCAATCAAGTCAACGATATCGCTGTAGATGAAGTGTCCCCAACTAAGCAAGCCAGAGGCGACAGCGGCAAGGAACCGAAACTCCATCGGTGACAGAATGGAGAAAAAAACCTTGGGAGAAACCAGGCTCAGTTGGGGGCCAGTTCTCCTCTGACCAGACGAAACCAGTAGTTCAATTCCAGGCTGCAGCAAAGTCAGATTGTGCAGAAGAATCATCTGTTTCCTGTGGTCTTGTCCTGGTGCTCCTCTGAGACAAGGTCTTTACAGGGGATCTGTATCTGGGGCTCTAGTTGTCCTAGTTTCCGCTGTCTTTCAGGGATGTAGAGGTCCTTTCTAGGTGCTGATCCACCATCTGGTCTGGATACGTACTGGATCCGGGTGACTGCAGTGACCCTCTGATCTGGAGGCTACGGTGACCTCGGAATAAGAGAGAAACAGACAAATATTAGCGTAGATGCCATTCTTCTAATGATGTAGCAAGTACATAGGTTGTAGTCACTAATCAGATGAACCCTTTCATTTACATTACATTTATTCACTTAGCTGACGCTTTTATCCAAAGCGACTTACAATTGACACATATGTCAGAGGTCGCACACCTCTGGAGCAACTAGGGGTTAAGTGTCTTGCTCAGGGACACATTGGTGTCTCACAGTGGATTCGAACCCGGGTCTCTCACACCAAAGACATGTGTCTTATCCACTGCGCTAGCACCACCCCTTTCAGGCACAGTAGTTAGTGGGAGAAAAAAAACAACTCTAATTATTTAATCATATTTGCTTAAAAATACTTGAAATACTTAAAAATGCTAGGTACAGTGATGTTAAATAAATCAATAAATGTTAAAAGTGATAGCTCTTGATTATACTGTAATCTTGAATGGCTATAGTCAATGATTAAATATTAGGGAAAAAATATATATTTCATAGAGACATCAACACCTTTATTTTTATATAGCGCTTTAAACAAAATATTGTGTTGGTTTGATTAAATCAGTAGTAGTGGTATGTCATTAAAAATATGCCATTAAACAAATATTAAAATGATTGAAATAAAACAGCATGTGTGGTCCGTATATAGTCGTTTTTTGATTCAATATTGAAAACAGATTTTTTTTTTCAAAAACATAAAAATATAAGAATTCATCTCTCTCTCATGAAACAACCAGACTAACAAATTGACAAGATTTACTTATGTGTAGGCATTGTTTCTCTATGACAAATATTAGGTGCTTATTGCAGAAATATGAACCTCAGATCTGCATTAATTACCTGGTAAGATAGCTTGATATTAACAGTAAACCCATACTGCTCTGTGCTTCACAATAATGTAAAGATTTTGATAACTGGACAGTTAGTCTCTATGTCAAATAGGCACCTAGTATTTGACATAGAGAAACAATGCCTATAGAGAAGTAAGCCCCGTCTAAGCCCCAGTATGGTTTGTGTCAAGCCAAGGTTGCTTGATGAAAGGGAGATGACAGGAGTTGCAATAAACACTTTAACAGTAGAGGACTCTTAATCTGTTGCACAAAACTGAAGACGACAGTTGATGGCACCGTTTGATGCTCGCTTTACGAATCAGTGAAAAGGGGCTTTTCATTTCCACACACACTTGGAAATCAAAGTTTCAAACTGTTTATCCATGTCATGGGTTGGCAGGTGTCAATGTCAAGCCCTGATATATAGAAATTATTGCAATAAAACATTATATGTGACCAGAATTCAGTATCAGGCAAGAAATCCATATGAACCATGCATGGATACACTCTTAAAAATCAAGGTGCTTCACGATGCCATAGAGAAGCGGTTCTCAAACCTGTCGTGGAGGACACTCAGCACATTCTGTATGTGTCTCTCATCTATCATGATTCAACTCAGCAGCTCATTAGTGGAGACTGCAAGACCTGACGTGGATGTGTGTCAGATATAGAGAGACATACAAAAAGTGCAGTGATGGGGGTACCTCATGGAGAGCTTTGAGAACCCCTGCCATAGAAGAACCTTTTTTTGTCTAGACAGTTCCATAAATAACCTTTAAACATCTAAAGAACTTTTCTGTTTCACAAAAGGTTCTTTGTGGCAAAAGATGGTTCTTCAGAATATAAAAAGGCAAGAAAGAGATGGTTCTTTGACTGAATGGTTCTTTGTGGAAGCAAAAATGGTTCTTCTATGTGTGACCTTAGAGAACTTTAACCAGATCTAGGCTTAATGGTTCTTGACTACACCACCTGGTGCCTCTCACACCAAGATATACTTTGCATATTACCTGCTGTATACCTAACCTAAGACAAGCAGGTTCATAGAAATACACCAAAGATACGGTAGCTGCAGAGGGACAAACTTCACCCAGACAGTGACTACTCTGCCCGTTACATATGGCATTGCTTTATTTCAGTGTTGCCACCCTGTCCATAAATAATTTCCTAGATATGTCCCTACTGGAAAGAAGAAATTGCTGTTTTAAAACCATCTAATGCATAAAAAGGATGAATACTAGTTGCTGGATTGACTGAATAAACTGACAAAATAGTTTTACACAAATGAGCTGGGCTCCCTTAATGTGTAATGTCCAGAAATGACCTTTGACCCTGAGCCTAAAACATTAGTTCTCAGTATATAGTTTGTTAAACATTAATGGCACTAGAAGTGAATATGTGAAAGAAAATGTGTCCCTCTAAGTCTTGTGAAGCAGATTGATAATAAACCCCTCCAATGATATTTTCTGTCATTTTAGATTGTGAGGAAGGAACTATGGATACACTGGGAAAAAAAGGTATTTTGGAGAAGTTCTTGCAACTCTATTTGCTGAAGTGAACCAGTAACTGTTACTATTCACAAACACATTAAAAATGGTTTGCTTAATTTATATCACAATGCAGATTTCAGTTTGGTATCAGATTTTTGGACCTCGCCGTTTAATTTACAAACTATTAGAAACATAATTTCTTATAAATGTCTACTAGAATGAAATGTACAACCCTCCATAAGTGGAAATATTTCATAAAGTTTTTATGCTTATTCTATGTCCCCTTTTACAACTGTAGTTGTCTTTCTAAAAAAAAAAAGGTTTGTTTTCATTTTAGTTGTGGAAGATATGATAATAGAAGAATTGAGGCAACATGCAGGTTTGGTTTATTTTTTTAAGCATATATTATATCGTCTCAGTAACATATGCATATAAGTGTAAGCATCAACTCGCACACAAGTTAATAGTTGTTTCTAATGTATTGTTTCCTCACAGTTGAGATCACTATTGACCGTAAGAGTCTACATCCAGATCTGAAGGTTTCTCAGGACTGTAAAACCGTGAGGGACAGTGCTGATTATAATCACACCGGAGAGGAATTTCCATATCAATTATGTGCATTTGGAGCCCAAAGATTCACATCCGGTCGTCACTATTGGGAAGTAGAACTGGCACAAGAAAACACACCTCCCAAAAACTATTGGTTAATTGGTGTGATGAAAGAGGGATGTTTATTTTCAAGAGACAAACCTGCTTTAACTCCATCAAACGGTTTCTGGTTCTTGTTTTCAGACGGTCCTAATGGCTTTCACACAAACACTGATCAATCAGTTAAACTCTCTCTGACACCGAGACCTGAGGAACTGGGAGTTCTGTTGGATTATGATGACGGACAGCTGTCATTTTACAATGTCACTGAGAGAAAACATCTCCTGACCATCAGCAGCAGATTCTCTGGATCAGTCGTTCCTCTCTTCAATCCTGGAGCTGGTGATCTGAGTCCTCTTAAAATCCTGGATTGTGCAAAACCTGCAGAACCAGCTGAATCCAGTCAGCCTTTACTGAGTAATAACAGCGCAGACGCCTGACTGACCACTGCAGTGTTTAATCAGAAGGAATCATTTCATCACCCTGCATGGGCAAAGCATCGTTACACACAAGAGTTTATCAGAGCGGAGACAAAACCAAGATGACTGAAAGAGAACAGAAACACCATAAAACACAGAGACAAATGGCTGAAAATACTATGATTTTCGGCCTTCATCTGATCGGCTGAGATCTCAAAACACTTTAGTTTCTACTATAACCTGTGTAATAATCCATCAATAAACTTGGAGATGTTGACAGCTTTCATTTCACATTTCCAGTGATGTTCCTCATTTGTAAGTCACTTTGGGGAAAAAGATGTATAAATGTAAAAGCAATGCTTAGTCACTTTAAAGAACACAGATGCAACAGAACACATTCCATAATGACCAGCTCAATCTACAAATTACCACCTGCTTTAAAACATGCCTTTTGGACATGAAATAATGGTGCAAATACCATTAAATTGATGAGCGTAAACATTAGTAAATCATGTCATTCCTTTTAATACTCTCCTCCCATAAATGGGAATTTGGGTCTGGAAAGGAAACTCCTAGAAATATTAATTAAGGTCAGGTGCGAAAATAACTTGTGTCCTTGCGTTTCCAGCACAAATGTTTCACTGTGCATCTTTAGTAAATCCAGACTGTACAATTTTAACGCCAGAAGATGGTTTGAAGATGACTTACTCATTTTTAGTGCAATTTTTCCTCAAGTAAGTCCATTTGCCTCTACAGTATATTAGTTCCATTGTCAATAAACACCATTTCTGTGGAAGCTCTCATCTTGTGTTTTTCTGTTTTGTGAACAACAGCATGAACAGTATGAATTTATCACTTTATTATAAAGGGTCCCAAAAATATGCATAAAACCTTTTTTTTTCGCTGTATATTGATTGATTAATGTTTGATTAAAACTCTAGATGCCTTATCCAGACACTTTTAAAAATAGATGATTGTTGTACTTTGGGGTCTTTGGAATAAAGTTCTTAAAAGAAAAACAACAACAACCACAAAACATTTAACTGACATTTGAACTAATTAACTAACCAGTTATCAAGTTCAAGTTGATCTTGTCATTCTGCTACATGTGTGGACATACAGTGGAAGGAGATGTTGTGTCTCACAGGACCACTGTGCTACATAAATACAGACATACAACTATGAAGTTAAACAGTGTATGGTGTTTCATTGCTGTTGCTGATTAAACCTACTGTACCACAGATGTGTCATCCTCAAACTCTATGATGTGGTTTGAGCTGAACTTGGCAGTGCAGTCATGGGTCAGAAGTGTGAAGAGCAGCGGGCTGAGCACATAGCCTTGTGGGTCACCTGTCTCAGTGTGGTAGTGCTCGAGGGGTTGCGGCCAACATGGACTGACTGAGGTCTTCCGGTTTGAAACTCCAGTACCCAATTACTGAGGGAGGTATTTAGGCCCAGCAGGTTAGTTGGTTGATAAGCTGTTGTGGGATTATTGTGTGGAACGCTGAGCTGAAGTCGATGAACAGCATTCTAGCACAGGAATCTTTATTTTCTAGGTGGGTAAGAGCCAGTTGGAGGGTGGAAGAAATGGCATCGCCCGTGGAGTGGTTTGGAAGGTATACAAACTGGCGTGGGTCAAGTGTGTTGGGGAGATTGGGAAGTTTTTGTGCTGGTGTGTCATTCTGCATGTCGAACCGTGAATAAAAGTGGTTGAGTGCATCTGGGAGGGATGTGTCATCATCACAGGTCTGTGGCAGGGGCTTGTAATCAGCTGCCTCTTTAAACATGTCCCAGTCTGTGCACTGAGACATCATCTGGCCAAACTGAGAGGAGGGTTTGAACCAGTTTGGCTAGTTTCAGAATTGGTCTGTTTGCTGATATTATCATAACAGAGATGTGATCCGGGTACCTAAGGTGGGAGCGGGCCCTTAGCCTAGCTCGTGTGCCTCCACGCTTGCCGTGCTTCTGTCTCCTCTCACACCGCCGGCGTCTGTGTTTGGTGTGGGTAGCATCAGTAGGCTAGACCGCGGTCTCAAGGTTCGGCTTCAGCAGCAGACAGAGGCCTGTTAGCTTCTCAGTAGTCTCCGGTGAAAGCTGTTGTTTGTGCACACTGCCGATTTCGAAATTCTCTGTTAGTGCCCTAGGAGAGATTTTAGATTAGATTTTATCTCTATATTGATATTTTTCTGCTCCTCTTCTTCGTGTCGCTTTCTGCCTTGTGTCCCTAATAATTTTCTTTTTTTCACTCATTTTTTAGAAATTATAGTTTAAGAGCAATAATGCATTGTTATAATGTATGTCATGACAAAGTGTTTAAATTAGTCCAACATGACATGCTGTCAAATCTTATGATTTTTAGTTGATGTCAATTTTATTTTATTCTAACTTTATTTTAATCAGTTCGATGATCGATCAGTTCTTAAATTCTGTTAACTGTCAGAAATGATTTTACTTTGTCATTAATTACTCACTCTTATGTCGTTTAACCCATAAGAACTTAATTAATCTTCTATCATATTTGATACACTGCAAGATAAAATTGGCTTATAAGTGAAAAAATAAATGTCATGATGATTGTAACTTATCATAATTATGGCTGACCAGGACAAAACATTGAAGGGTTGTGACCAAACTACTGTACATTGGATTTATTAATTAATACATAGGAAAATACATAATAAATCCCTCCCAAACCCCAGATCTAACCCTTAAACAACAGTAAAGCTCCAACAGTTCACTTACACAGTTTGAAACTAAATGCAAACTCATATGTTAAAACCCAAAAGCTGTTCATTCAACATCCTCAGAAACAGCATTATGAAGCTTCTGTCCTCCACTGGAGATGGCCTTCTGAGGATCTGAACGTCCATACTGTCGTACTATTGACCTGTATATCGCATATTCCATGCCTTTTCCTCTTGGTGTTTTGTACAGTCAAGCCGACACTAACAGACAAATGGACAAATCCTGACGTCACGTGTCACTCCAAGATCTGTTTTATTCTATTCAATCTTTGCGCATCATAATAACACCTTACACACGCACATGTTTGTTCAAGCCCTAAATAGTATTACACAAATTCACATTTAACAATCACATCGAGTATTAGGGGTTTTTCGTATGACGTTACTGAGGCATTGTCTCATTATTTCAGAAAGTAAAACAGAAAAGTAAAAGCGAAAGTAAAACAGAAAAATCGGGAGCACGTTTGGAATCTCACTGACTCTGTTGATTATATCTGACTCTGTTGATTATATTTGACTCTGTTGATTATATCTGACTCTGTTGTGCTGAACGCGTCTACATCGAGTCTAAAATAAGCAGATTACTGTGATTTAACGGACGACGCATCTCAGGTGAGTTTGTTTTGTTCTCGTTGAATACACGACAGTCCGACTGATTGTGTCTCATTACCATCACTTATTCTGCAAAACATCTCCATCAGAGTATTTTATTTGTATGATTTGTGTCTGTATTTTCACAGGCATGATGTCGATTATGATCGCTTTACTGGTGAATCTCTTCATAGAGACCTCCGGTGAGAACACAAACACGCTCGGATTTCATTCAGACTTTTGGTTTATTACTATTCTACACAATCCAAAGCTCTTCATTTAATTTGTACTGCGGGAAGAATCAGAATCAGCTTTATTCGCCAGGTGTGCGCAAACACACGAGGAATTAATTGTTGTTTTTTAAAGGTGCTCGTGTACACACACACACACACACACACACATCTGATATGAGCGGGAAAGCGAGAACGAAACAAATGGTAAGACCTAACAATAAATAATGTGTATGAATCTGGAACAGTGGATTGATCTATGTAAAGATTTGTGCATTTGTTTACTCCATATAGAACGGTCTATATAAAGATATATGCATAATATGTTTTGACATAATACTTTGGAAGGCAGTAATTAAATATGTATAGGCTAATGATTAACAGAAGTGAATTATAGCACACAGGTAATGATTGATAGGATATGTTAGCTGTTTGAACTGGAGATGGCATGGGGAAAACTGTTTTTATATCTAGATGTTCTAGTGCCCAGAGATCTCAGGGTTTCCCACACATTGATTTATTTTATTTCACAATATCTAAACTGACCGTCACAAATAGATTTGATTAAACATGAGCACTGCAAGTCTCAAAATCAAAAACCGTGTTTTTATATAACTGTATTTCAGAAGGAAAACGACTGTATTTAGACAACTTTAGATGTTATTTTAATTTCATCTTGAATGTAATGCCCGATAAAGCAGCATTTGTGAGCACAGGGGTCTGTGATGATGTTACCTGGGCCGGGTTTCCCGATAACGATTGATCTTAAGAGCGTTTTCTTCGAGTAATTTTGCGATCGTTCATTACTGTTTTACGTGCGTTTCCCAACAATGCACGTAAAGCAATCACACGTAGCTGTGCTTTAAGAGCTACTTAGGAGTCGCTGTCCGTTTGTCAAGTGCTGAAATCTCACCTTATAGAATGACTCCTAACTTTAGTATACAATCGTTTATTGATGTTAACCTAATGCTTCGTTACAGATAGACAACTTGGATATAATAACTATAATACAATACAATAATATATTATAGTGTATAATATTATACTTTACATAATAATATATCATATACATTATATACAGTATAGAGAGAGAGAGAGAGAGAGACGTTATTTACGGGTCCAATACACAGCTGGTTTTCGTGCACTTCAGCAAGTCATTGACAGATCCCCACCCCCCCCCCCCCCCCCGAGTCTTTGAAGCACTTCTTTTATTGTTTTTTTCTCTTTTTTTCAGTCATTTAATTTAAATATGTATTTACATTTTTTCTGCCCCTTTTTAACTATTTATTAATTCATGAATTAATACAAAAAGTAAAGAAAATGAATCATAAAGTGTACAATAAAGCACAATCAAATGCTTATATTATAATCACATTGCACTTGAATCAAGTTAAAGGTGTAATCTGCTGATTGTCCTGCAGGTGACTGCATAAATCTGTCTTCTTACGATGCATTTAGGGCTTAACGATTACTCCAGAGCACCCGTAGATCTACGATGATTTTCAAGTGATACTTAAGTTACGATGCTTTTGGGAAACAGTAATATTAAGATCAGTCGTACAATCGTTTTTATAAACTTCTAAGGCTTACCAAGCTTTTGGGAAACTCAGCCTTGCTCGTTTTTCACTTTGGAGTTGTACAAGTCCTGAAGACTGCAAACATAGCAAACGGACTTGCCCCACATGTGGACTCAAGCTGGCACTGCTGGCCTCCTGTCGGGAATGGCATGTACCCTTTCAGCCAGAGCTGGGCCATGTGTGGCAATGACGGCACAGTGGGGATCCGGCAAACAACATGGGGGCCGATTGTTGGTGGGAGGAGTGTGGCCCAGATCTGTCCAGTGATATGTGACCCAAATCAGGCTAAGATCTGGCAGCATATTATGTGACCCATGATAAACAAGATAAATACAATATTGCATGATAATGGTTAAATGATCACATACATTTGAATGAAGTGTAGTATTGTTAAAATGGAAAGTCAAAACAGAATAAAACATTATCATTTCAAAATTAAGCAAATCAGTCAAGTGCATTAAACTACACTTAATTATAATTTTATTAAGTTTTATATTATTATGTTTGGTACAAATAATATTAAAATCCTTACATGAAAAGAAAGACAAAGAGAGAGAGTATTTAACCGTTATCATGTAATATTTATTTGGTTTACTATGGGACACACACTGATCTATGATACAGAGTGAGGGCACATTTTTATTAGTATGTTGTCATCCACAAGCATTAAATCAAATGATCATGAAAGTATCTTATTTTTTTCTTTAAATCCTCTGTATCCATGTGATGCTTGGTGTGAGGAACATCAGAATAGTATTTTCACCGTTTAACAACTTAAATTATGCCCTGCTCCTCGCACTATTATTACGTCTTTCTTGCAGTTCACAAACCACAGTTTGTAGAGCAACTTCTTTATGATTGTCATCATATTGGTAGGCAGGTCCAGATCATACATACAATATATTGCACTTGCTGCATAACATTAGCACAGTATCTAAGAAAGAGACTATAATCTTCTAAGGCATTAACAGCTTTAATCTGAGGCCATGAAAGAGCTTTATTTATATAAGCAGATGCAACTTTCTGTTCATTGCCAAAATGTTCCTGCAACAAAGCTTTACCCTTAACATATCCTCTGCATGGATCAATATACTGACATCCAACAGTACAGATACGGACGTCCAGCAGTATAATGCTGAAGGAAATACAAGCGGTCACTATAGTTGTCAATCTTGCTTTCGACAATGCTTTCGAAGGCTCTAATAAATGCATAATATTGGCTTTTTTCCAGGATACACATTGTCCTGCACTGATCCATTTTCTCATGAAGACATTTGAGGGACCAAAGATTTATCACTGGCATTAAGACTTTGTATTTTCTTTTGTTCTGACTCTGTCTCCCTCCTGAGCGACTAGATCTACTGCTTGATATACTCTCATATTCAGTTTGGCCATTTTTAATTTCTCCTTGCAGATTGAGTCCTTCTCATTAGGTCTGATATTGTCATCTTTTAAATTATCTGACCTAACAATGGATGAAGCATGGACTGTGACTTGAGGAACAACAGGAATAATATTCTCCAATGATCCTTCTGGACCGTTCAACCAATGTCAACAGCATCTTTAAATGTTTTGCTGTATTTCATGATACTCGAAAACCATTCATTTTGTTTTTCCTGCTTGTCTTCAGGACGTAAGTAAATCAGCAAATCATGCAACTTGTTGTTTTCACAAAGCTGAACAAGAGTTTTAAACCGCATTTGCACCTGAGAGGCAGCCCAAAGGAAAAATTATTGCTCAGTGTTTGCTTTTCCAAAGATCAGGAGACTTAAATGAGATTCTCATATATCTCTCATTTTAGTATCAACAGCATTTCAGATGTTTCTCCTAAAATTCTCTAGGAGAAATGGAAGTAGACACAAGGATTGAGCCCCTGCCTCTTTGAGGTCCGACACTAAAGTGCTCTCGTGGTCTGGTCTGCCCTCGGTCCACGATTTGTTTCGAGGGAAGGGGTGTGCGCTATAAAGATTTACGATCGTGGATGATAAAAATGTGTCCATGATTTGCTTTTGAAGAGATATTGTTGTATTGTGCTGCAGCGCACCTCATGTTTGAATGCAAATGATCATAAACGATGGAAAACTTTACATGGGAAAAGACAACAGTAATCCGGCGGCGAGATAAGGTAAAGAAAAAAAGCCCAAGATGAGACCCGTGCATCACTTTTAGGTACTTTTATAATCCTGTTAAACTTTTTTGGATTTTGATAACATTAAGTTAATAACGTGTCTTAATGTCAGTGATAATATGAGTTTCCATACTCCTGGCCTAAAATTAACCATAATTTTACTACGAAAAAAAAAAAAAAACATGGTTTTTGTAGCAATGGTAACTACAAATTAACTATGGCTTTGATACTTCAAATTGCTTCAAATAATAATTTACAGAGTATTCAGATAATATTTTTGTGGTAATAAAAACAGACCTAAGCCAACAACAACCTTTTAAAATCCATTATATAAAAACAATGAGACAATAATGATTGGATAATTATTAATAATTGAATAACACTGTTAAAATACATAATGTAATACAAAATAAACAATTTATGTATATTACATAGGCTTACAAATGCCTGCAAAGGACACCAAAGGCCTGATAACTGATTTAATTCAAATATCCACTTAATATTTCATTTTTGGCAACCTTTTTGTGATAGAAATGCTAGCCACTAGATTTTTTTTCAATGTAATTACAATTGAATTATTTAGTTTCATATTTTATTAAAGTTCTATTTTGACCCGTATAGTAGGTGTTCTCCCCTATAGTGAAAAATCTAAGCAGTGTGTGATGTTGAGATCTCTATTAAAGCCTTAAAGAAGACCATTGTGAGAGTGTTAGTGTTTTTGTCTCAGGAAACAAGTTTGAGAAGCAGGAGACTCAAGCTAAAATCTCCGTTCAATCTTAAAGTAACTTCATTTCTGTCTAGGAGAAATATTTGAGATGTAAAAGAGATCTCTGTTACGAATGCACACAGGAAACGAGAGATCCAATCGCAGTATTTAATGGGGAATCCAAAATCACATGCAAAACCAGGCAAGAGATCATAACAACAAAATCAGTCCAAAAATAAGAAACAAGAAAAACACAAGGGAACACGGGAAAGCCAGGTGACGGAAAACAAGGACTCCATCAAACAGATAGAAACAAACCGGTTTATATAGACAGGTGAAAACGATGAAAGTGGAGACAGCTGAGTGCAATTAACAGGGATGAAAGGGACAAAGGCTTTGTGGGAAATGTAGTGCCTGCAGTGGGGTGACTATGGGGAAGTGAGACCACTAGTGGACACCCAGGGAAACACAGACCAGACACTGCGATCTCACCTTTGATTTTTCTTTCCTATGGGATTTTTTTTTCTTGTCAGACATTTCATCTATGAAATCAGTCCTTTAATTTTATTTACATCTTTCTTTTGTTAACTTTAAAGACTTTACATTTTGTTGGCTAAAGCATTTGCGGTGAGTTCTCTTTTACCATTTCAAAGCCAGTCACATCATCCACACTCTCTTCATTCATGTTTGTATGTTTACCAAAAACTCAACAATATTCATTCAATCATATTTGCAAACATCATAGTGACATATAAACAAACTCTATAAACAGTGTGACATTAGTTTCCACACAAACAGACTGCCAACAACAAACTACCAACACCAGAACTCTGGACCAAACCAGCTGAAGCCAAATAACTTAACAATAACACAACCGCAAAATCTTGGCTAATCAATGGATAAACAGTGTACCAACTCAAACAGCCTACTTTCCAAAACAGCACAGCTGAATAATAAGTCCTGCACGCTTACCCATGCAGTGAGTGTTTGCTTGCCTCTCCTCAGAGCTTTGCTGATCAGTTTTCATTGGCTTTTCTATTTCTGAGGCTGAATTCTCTTCTTTTCCTAATGAGCAGAATCCTGTACATCCTTTCGATGTGTTCGCCAAAAATGAAAAAAAAAAAAAATATATATATATACAGATATCTGGAACTTATTGGTGTTAAACTGGCACCTGTTGCTAATTTTCTTAATTTTATGACAAACCCTATTTGACTGGCAGAATTCCTACAGTTCGTAAGATGGCAGGCTTCTCTAAGGTGGCTGAAACTTGCAACAGGAGGTTGTCCATAAGAAGGCCAAAGGGATGACCCTTTCAGCCAATGCAAGAGAAGTTGGTCCAAATCTGTGATTTCTAGAATATTGCAGGTTTACAATTACACAAATTCATTAAAGTCCCCCAAGAAGATTGGTGGTCCAAGTAAGACAAATGCATGAGAGGACAGGATAATGTGGAGACTCTCAATGAGGAACTGGTTAAGCACTGCAGCTGGAAGTGCTCATCAGTTCAGTGCTGAACCGGGTAAGGATCTGTCTCAGCACATTTAAGAGTCAGACTGAAAAAGCCAAGCGTCTCATCAGCAGAGAGAATCAAAAGCCTAGGCTCACCTTTGCTGAGGAGTATGTTGTGTGGAGAGAGGAGAACTGGTCCAAACTTCACTTTAAGCTGGTGTAACCCAGATGTTTTTCCTTATTCTCTTTATTTGCGGTTCCACCTTATGTTCGCGTTGTCGCGAGACTTCGTGAAGCATCGCGGGACTTGACAGAGTGTTGCGTCACTTCCTTTAAATACGGCCGCGCGCTGTTGTTTGGGATGTGTGTGCACGAGCCGGTGTGTTGAACTGCTGCAGATTGCCTCTACTTTTTCAAATGACTGCTGTTGAGTGACTTAATGATACAGGAACTGGCCAGGTTCTGTGTATTGATGGCGAGCCACTAGGCCCAACCTGATGCTTCGGAGTGCATGAATCTACCGGTGTGGTAGGAGGCACTGCAGCTGCGTACACACACACTCAGCTGCTAATTGACATTAACACACACTCTGAGACATTTGCACAAACCTTGGACATGTTTCACATCCACACATTGGTACTGATCTTATGAACTTGTGCTATCATGGACTTTTTGGACTCTGCCTGTCTCGAGGGTTGTGTTTTGTGAATCACTGCTGCTTCAAGCATCCTTTTATGGTTGAGAGAATTCTGAGATCGTTGTATGCTCATAAATAACTTTGAACTGAGTACTACCTATGTGCACATGTAAATATTGTAAATACTTGTTGTCCTATATGTAATACAACTCACAATTGCAATGTAACCTTGACTCTGTGTGTCATTGAACTGCACCTTTTCCTCCTTGAACCAAACTAGACTCTTCTGATACTGATGTACTATTTTATCTATAATTGTAGCAAGTTATATATGCTACATAACTTTGGCGAGCTAGCCAGGAGGATTTGGTGAGTTTAATGTGCATTTGAGTTATTCATTTGGGTTTATTGTAGTTCAGTAAGAACAATGGATGTGTTTTTGAAACTTGGTATCAAAATTCCAAATGCTGTGCTGTTGGAGGGCATAACAGGACCAGAAAGTAATGAAGTTATTGAGTTTCTAAGCCAATATGGTTCAGTCAGTAAGATTGAGGAAATTTCTGAGACCGAATCTGAGTATGATGGTATGCTTGTTGTTTTATTTACTAGCGGTGCAGCTTTCGAAGCACTGCGTCCCATGTTGCCGTACACTTGGATCTCGGCTAAAAAGACCCTGTAAGACATGCTGTATTTCTGAGCTATCTTCTGTTTGCACAGGTCATTTTGCTAAAGCGAAAACTATGTTATATTTGTCTGATTTGCAGAATTTAGCCAAATTAACTGGGGTTGATTACACCGAAGTGCTCAAAACAACGATGTCTCAGATTGGACTTTCGGTCTCCGAGCTCTGCCCTGTGCCTCATGTGGAAGATCCACCAGTCGCTGAGTCGGCCATGCTGCCAGAGCCGTCAGTGAAGCCATTGACTCAGTCTCCATCAGCTATTCCTGTCCCCCTCGTGAACACTGCTTCTCCCAGGTCTGTCGCTGAGCCCCGCATTGATTCATCTCATCCTATGCAGTCGGGGATGAGACATTCCACTTCAAGCATTGATGTCCATCCACCTGAGGTTCAGCGCTATATAGTAGAGCACATTGTGAAGAATGAGGAGAGTGCAGCACATCACCCAAGGATCAGGGTTTTCTCAGGTCGGCATCCCAGACCCACTCATGAGGCTGACTATGACACCTGGCGTTCAGGAGTGGAACTGCTGTTGAAGGATCCATCTGTGTCTGATCTCCATCGTTCTAGGAGGATAGTGGAGAGCCTCCTTCCTCCAGCAGCAGACATGGTCAAGCAATTGAGTTCCAGCACATTGCCTACAGTGTATCTAGACACTCTTGACTCTGCATATGCTACTGTTCAAGATGGGGATGAATTGTTTGCTAGATTCATGGACACATTTCAGGACACTGGTGAGAAACCATCTGCCTATTTCCAACGGCTCCAGCTTATCCTGAATTCCGCCATGAAAAGGGGAGGAGTGATGGAGTCTGAATCAAACCGGCATTTGTTGAACCAGTTTTGTCGTGGATGCTGGGACAATTCTTTGATTGCTGAGCTCCAGCTAAAGCAAAAGAAGACTTGCCCACCCACTTTTGCTGAGCTGCTGCTCCTCTTGCGTACTGAAGGGGACCGGGAGGCAGCAAAAGCACATCGAATGAAGCAACATCTGGGGCCTACATGGCAGAAAGCTACATCTCATGCCCAGTTTGCTCGCGTTAACCCTGAAGATGGGGGTGCAGTTTCTGCTTTGATTAACATCACCCAGCAACTAGCTCAACAACTAGCTGACGTCCAGAGACAGTTAGCCATGCTAACGGCCAGCCAGTCAAAGACCAGCTCTATCCCCAAGATTTCCACCTACAGTAAGCCACATGCCAGGGCCACGAATCAGCAGCCTCGTCGCTCCACACCTACTCCTGCAAAACCTGGTTATTGCTTTCGGTGTGGTGAGGATGGCCACATCCGTCCTCAGTGTGAGAATGAACCCAATTCTACTCTGGTTGCTCGTAAAAAGAAGCAGTCCACTAGCAACCAACACAATGCTTCCAATTCTGTTCATTTAAACTGAATCTGGTTCCTTTTGTGGGACAGACAGGGGCCAGAGGGGACCAAATCCGTCCCAAGGAAAAGAAGATTGTCAAGTGTGCAGAAATGTCACAACCCAAGATAAAGAATGGTTTTCACAAAGAGTTTGTGGGAGAAGAAGTTGATGTGCCGACTCTTGCTTTGGTTGTACCCGATGGTCATCCTGAGGGTTCTTCAATTGTGCTTGTTGGCATGAATACTCTGGAGCCTTTATATGAGCGATACGCCCGCAGTGACATCTCTAATTTTCAACCTACGGCCCAAGGGTACTGTGCAGTTCTAAAGCTCTTACAACTGAAGCACCAACAAAGCCAGCTGGGTCGAGCAGGATCTGTGAAGTTGTTGAGTCAGACACCAGTCCTGATTCCTTCTGGTCAGACCATTGTCCTAGAAGGTTCTGCCAGAATAGACAGTCCAACTACAGTTCCATGGGTTCTGATTGAACACCCCCTATCACCTCTTCCTGGTGGTCTATGCGTCCAGAGTTGTGTCATCACACTTCCAACTCATGCTCCCTACAAGGTTCCTGTTCTTGTTATGAACGAGTATGAACAAGATGTTCTCATTCCACCAATGACTGTAGTTGCTGATATCGGTACATCACCTACCATCCTGGCCCAGCATACCGTAAACACTTCTCCAGTCAAAGAAGCACTTTGGAGTTAAACTTTGGAGAATCGTCTATTCCACCTGAATGGAAAGAGCGAGTAACATCCAAGCTCAATCAGATGCCTGAAGTGTTTTCTTACCACGACCTTGATTTCGGCTGTACGGACCAGGTAAAACACCATATCAAGCTTCATGATGAGACTTCTTTCAAGCTTCAAGCCAGGCCTATCCATCCCCGCGACATTGAAGCTGTTCGAAGTCATTTGCGGGGTCTGCTTGAAGCTGACATCATTCGGGAGTCAGAGTCACCATTTGCCTCCCCAATTGTTTTGGTCCGGAAACGGAATGGCGATGTTAGGTTGTGCATCGACTATCGTAAATTAAATTTACAAACTCTAAAAGATGCCTATGCCCTGCTGAACCTTGAAGAGTCGTTCTCAGCATTAACGGGCTCTAGATGGTTCACGGTTCTGGATCTAAAGTCTGGATATTATCAGATTCAAATGAGTGAAGACGACAAGGCTAAAACAGCATTTGTCACCGCTGGGTTTCTGGGAATGGAATCGGATGCCACAAGGCGTTACGTACATTCCAGAGACTTATGGAGAGGTGTATGGGGGATTTAAATCTCAAGGAAGTCCTTGTATTTCTAGATGACATCATTATCTTCTCTGACACTTTAGAGGAACATGAGAAGTGCTTACTCCGAGTACTTAACCGCCTGAAGGAATTCGGCTTGAAGCTGTCCCCTGAAAAATGTAAATTTTTCCAGTCCAGTGTACGTTATCTTGGACATGTCGTGTCTGAAAGGGGTGTTGAAACGGACTCTGAGAAAATATCGGCTCTCAAATCCTGGCCAGTTCCCCGAAATCTTAAAGAGCTACTGTCCTTCCTAGGATTTGCAGGATACTATTGAAGGTTCATCAAAGATTACGCCACCATAGTAAAACCCCTCAATGTCCTTACTAGAGGCTATGCACCCATCCGTCAGTATAGCAAAGATAAAAGTCCTGCTGGAAAGTCCCTGGACCCGAAGCAGTCCTTTGGGGAGAGATGGACGTCTGATTGTCAAGCTGCTTTTGACACAGTGATTTCTAAGTTAACATCTGCTCCTGTCCTTGGGTTCGCCAATCCGAAGTTGCCCTACATCCTTCACACAGATGCTAGCATAATCGGATTGGGAGCCGTTCTATACCAAGAACAGGATGATCAACTCCGGGTAATTGCCTATGCCAGCCGAGGCCTATCTCAGAGTGAGTCTCGATATCCGGCACACAAACTTGAGTTTCTGGCCTTAAAATGGAGTGTCACAGAGAAATTCCATGATTATCTTTATGGTGCTAACTTCACAGTTGTTACAGACAACAATCCTCTTACATACGTTTTGACCTCAGCAAAATTGGATGCCACAAGCCACCGGTGGCTAGCTGCGTTGTCAACATATTCCTTCAAAATGCAGTACCGTGCTGGCAAACATAACTTTGATGCTGATGCTCTGTCCAGACGTTACCATGAAGTGCCAGATAAGGCTACAAGCTGTGAAGAATGGGAAGTTGTGAACCGCCTAGCAGGGCAACTGTGTGACCCTGGTGAAGCTGCAGAAATCTCCCCCGACATTGTGGATGCTATATGTCAGAGCAGTCTTGTCAGATCATGCTGTCCTGCTGACTACACTCGACTTGATGTGACATTAGTTGAGTCTCTTTCTGTCCATGCAAATATTATTCCGGACTGTTTTGCTGAGGAAGAGTTACATGGCCTTCCTGTCATTTCCCCTTTAAACCACGCTGACTTGAAAGAAGAGCAGCGTGCCGATCCAGCAATTCGGGAGGTCATTTACCAGCTTGAGACGGGAGAAAAGGTCTCTTCCACTGTCAGAAAGGAACTTCCTGAGCTTCCATTGTTACTACGGGAGTGGAATCGGTTAGAGCTGGAAGGTGGAATTTTATACAGGAGAAGACAGGACGAAGATGAACTTGTCTTTCAGCTTGTTTTGCCTCCAAGGTTGCGTTCTACGGTGCTGAAGAGTCTCCATAGTGATATGGGGCACATGGGCATAGAGCGAACTCTGGATGTGGTGCGGCAGCGATTCTTCTGGCCAAAAATGGCAGCTAATGTTGAGAACTTCATTAAAACCTGTGGTCGGTGTATAAGACGCAAGACTCCTCCCGAAAAGGCAGCTCCTTTAGTGAATATTCAAACTAGTCATCCTTTGGAACTTGTATGTATGGATTTTCTAATGCTTGAACCGGACAGCAGCAATACCAAGAACATCTTAGTGCTTACTGATCACTTCACCAAATTTGCAGTTGCTATTCCAACTGCAAACCAGAAGGCTAAAACTGTGGCGAAGTGTCTGTGGAACGACTTTATGGTTTGCTACGGCATTCCAGAACGCCTACATTCTGACCAAGGCCCAGACTTTGAGTCTAAACTGATTAAAGAGCTCTGCGATGTTGCTGGCATCAAGAAAACTCGGACTACTCCATACCATCCCAGGGGCAACCCTGTTGAGCGCTTTAACCGGACACTATTAAACATGCTGGGAACTCTTGAGAGCAAGCAGAAGGCTAAGTGGAGGGAATACGTTAAACCTCTTGTCCATGCATATAACTGCACGCGGAATAAGGTCACAGGGTTCACACCTTATGAACTCCTGTTTGGACGATCACCACGGCTCCCGGTTGACTTAGCTTTCGGGTTGCCAGTCCGTGACTCTATATCTTCCTCGCACTCTCAGTATATGAAGGACTTAAGATCACGTCTTGAGGAGAGCTATAAGCTTACATGCCAGAATGCTCAGAAGTCAGCTAAAAGTAACAAGAGTCGCTTCGATCAACGTGTAAAACCTGCAAGCTTGGATGTTGGGGACAGAGTCCTTGTTCGCAACGTCAGAATTCGAGGAAAACACAAGCTAGAAGACAAGTGGGAACAGGAGGTGTATGTGGTTGTGAAACGTGCTGGGGATCTTCCAGTTTACATTGTGAGACCAGAGACTAGGGAGGGACCTAATCGCACGCTCCATCGTGATCTGCTCTTGCCCTGTGGCTTCCTATTGGCTTCTGTTATGGAGGACTTTCCAGAAGATCTTACTGCTCAAAAACCCCATACTCGTAGCCAGAGTCGCAACCGTACTGACCAAGTTGACATCTTTGAGGATGAGGATACAGAGGATGTTGAACTTACCATCCTTGGGAGTTTTCCTCAGTCCCCAATGAAGTTCAGTGTGGAAGGAGTGAGTGGAGGTGAACATGACCCAACGACCTGTGACATTGTGGGTTTCGCCTTACCGACAGCCCTAAGTGACACTGAATCTGTTCCACCTTTTCCACAAAGCTCTAAAAGAAGACCTTCAATTGCAACCCACTTACCTGACATTGAAGAGTCTTGGCCAATCATTGGTGAAGATCCGTCTATGTTCAGTTGTGAGGTAGAAACTCCTGTGGAAGAGGCTCAGTTGGAAGAGCTTGGAAATTCTCTACTTGAGCCTATAGATGAACATGTTACAAGAGAGATGGCACTACCTGTGGGAGGAGAATTGGAAATTCCTGTGGAAGAGATAACTGTCAATGTGTCTGAAGCTGAAGTGCTTCTGGAGCCGAGGCTGAAGTTCGTGAGCCGGTCCAATCTGAGTCATCTGTGGGTCTAGCTGCTCATAGTTCTGCTACTGGCCCCAGTAATATAGTGGGATCTGATGTAGTACCCAGACGTTCAGGTCGGCAGCGTCAACCCCTTCAACGACTTCAATATGCAGTATTAGGCAACCCATTAATTTCAGTCGTTCAAACACTTTTTCATAGCTTGTCTAATGTTTATACCGAGGCCCTTAGTCACGCCGCTGCAGCAGACTCTGTCCCTAAACTGTAATAGCTTGCTTCTGCAGTTCTATGCAACGGGGACGTGCATGATTTAAAGGGGGAGGGTGTAACCCAGACGTTTTTCCTTATTCTCTTTATTTGCGGTTCCACCTTATGTTCGCGTTGTCGCGAGACTTCGTGAAGCATCGCGGGACTTGACAGAGTGTTGCGTCACTTCCTTTAAATACGGCCGCGAATTGTTGTTCGGGATGTGTGTGCGCGAGCCGGTGTGTTGAACTGCTGCAGATTGCCTCTACTTTTTCAAATGACTGCTGTTGAGTGACTTAATGATACAGGAACTGGCCAGGTTCTGTGTATTGATGGCGAGCCACTAGGCCCAACCTGATGCTTCGGAGTGCATGCATCTACCGGTGTGGAAGGAGGCACTGCAGCTGCGTACACACACACTCAGCTGCTAATTGACATTTACACACACTCTGAGACATTTGCACAAACCTTGGACATGTTTCACATACACACATTGGTACTGATCTTATGAACTTGTGCTATCATGGACTCCTTGGACTCTGCCTGTCTCGAGGGTTGTGTTTTGTGAATCACTGCTGCTTCAAGCATCCTTTTATGGTTGAGAGAATTCTGAGATCGTTGTATGCTCATAAATAACTTTGAACTGAGTACTACCTATGTGCACATGTAAATATTGTAAATACTTGTTGTCCTATATGTAATACAACTCACAATTGCAATGCAACCTTGACTCTGTGTGTCATTGAACTGCACCTTTTCCTCCTTGAGCCAAACTAGACTCTTCTGATACTGATGTACTATTTTATCTATAATTGTAGCAAGTTATATATGCTACACTGGTCTCACACTACAGGAGTTATAGTCCGATATATCACAAACCTCAATTGGTTCCAATATTTGGCACGGATTATCTGGTAATGTGAGGCATTCACAGATTGAAACTTGCACCTCCCAATTTGCTACGATCATATCAAACATATTTAGGATTTTAAAGAATTTTAATAAGGTCTACATTTAGAATCACCTTAAAGTTACAGGTACATTTGCAAAATAGCATTCCCAAATCCCAAATCCCCACATAAGCTTATTTTTCATAAACGGTCAAAGTTTACAGCAGGGCATGCAGACAGAAACTGCACAAGGCTGAATGTGAATGTGAGTGTCTGTAGATCCACTCTCTGACAGCAGGTGGCGCTGATGGAGCAGCAGAATTACAGCTGTTTCCCGTAACCTCTGTAGACAAAGCACCATTATGATTAAGAACACTGATTTATTAGCTATTACATAAAGCGAAGATGAAAACGATAGTTAGAACCTTCAGAGGGACATTTCTATAATAAATAAATTAATTAATTTGTATAATTCCTTTCACACTTTTTTAAATGCTCCCAACTTTTCCACCATGTTTTCACTCAAAACTAAACTACTCTGCGTGCCGTGTGCCTGTGAGACTGTTACTGAAAACTGTGCTTTATGCTGGACAGTATTTATTGTTGAACGTATTCAAATCATGTTAATCAAATATGGTTTTAATAAGAATTAAATATGAAACGGTAATACTAACTTTGGGGAATTTTATCATGATTTCTCATCAAACCAGTAATCGTTCCATCCCTTGAAGCGATGTATGAAGCACAGAAGTCATTTTCAAAACAATATGTTTTCTGGTAAATCTGCTGTAAATGGTGAAGTCTGTTCTCACACAGATTTTATGATTGTGTGGATTCCTTTTTAATGGCTGGATTTTAATCACAAAGATATGTGGAACAATGGTAATGAATATTTAAAAGACTGTGTCTTTGTCTGTCTCTCAGTGTCGTTGACTTTAGTGGTTCCTGGTGATCCTGTAGTGGCTCATGTGGGATCTACAGTGATTCTGCCCTGCTGGATCTCTCCTGCTCAGAACGCTGAAGCTCTGGAGATCCGCTGGTACCGTCACGACCAGTTCAACAACCCTGTTCTGCTCTATAATCATGGGAAGATCCAGGACGTCCAAGAGGAATCATACAGGAACCGAAGCTCTTTGACTCTGCGGTCAGACGGAGACGTCTCTCTACGGCTGGAGAAACTCACACTTCAGGATGAAGGTTTATTTCGCTGTTATGTGAGTGGAGACAGAGAATATGACAGCAAAGAGGTGCTTGTCAAAATAACTGGTGAGTAGCCTGTTTTCTAAGCATCTACACCTAATTAATGTTTGGCCACAGTTCAGCCAAACATTAAAATTCACTCCTCCTCAAACTATCATTGTGGACTGTTGATGTAAAACTCATCCCCATAATGTATGCACTAAATTTCAAGTCTTACAAATGCTTTATGTAAGAAACTTACATGCCGTTACTATGATGCCTGAGGGGGATTGCTTACCTAGCTACTATTAAACACAAAAATTGGTGACAATTGCAAGTCTTCCCACTAGTGGTCAACCCATATGTGTGTTTTGACAGCTGATGCTGATATCTTGGAAAACAGGGGGCTGATAGCCGATATAATTTTTTACAATTATTATTATTATTATTTAAGAAATTTAAAATAGTTTGACAATGGATTTAAAAATAAACGTGTAAAATAAATATGCTTATAATTTAGATGACAGAATGTTTCACTAATAAATAAATATAAAAAAATATATATAATTAAAAAGAAAGTAAAAACTGGAACCTAGAGGGCACTCAGTATTCTGGGAAGTTTGTGTGCTCTGGGAATCATATTTTTCAAATAAAAGTCAGGGTAACCCTCATTTTACAAACAGCACAAAGAGAAAATGACATGAATATGACAGAGGACAAATGCATAAAGCACATCATGAGTCAGAGTATTTTGAGTGGAGCAGAGTGGAGCGGTGTGATTTTGACTGGAGCGAGGAGCAGATTTTTTAAAAGTCAGAGCGTTGTTGTTTTCGCTCCCTCAAAGAGCACTCCACCACCGCTCCATTACGAGTAGAATTCATGCCAAAGGCCCCTAATATAACTGCATATTCAGCAGGAATTCACAAGTTAAACATATTTAGCTATAGCCTGATACAGATGGATCTCTCAGATCAGAAGATTATAACGACGGCGATAACAGAGCGGGAAGTAATCATGTCAAGGCAAGTCTGCTTTATTATCAATTCTTCCACATGTAAAGTACATAGATTCAGAGAATCAAAATTACATTACTCTCAGACCCCCAGTGCATACAGATTTATGATGCATACAATTTATATGCATCGATCTTGAAACATGATTTTAGAATCGTGAATCGTCGATCTTGGATAGTAATCAATTTAAAACGCTAAGAATCGAATGAATCACGATTTCTATAGCAATTCAATGATTTCAGAATATATACACATTAAATTACTACACATGTGAATTAATGGAGACCTTGAACAGTGTTCGTGCCTCTTATCTCTCCTTCACGCACTCCACTGTTTACCGCCTGTGACTGTCATAGGATTGCACTTGTGCCCCGTTCGTCTCTGTCGACAGCTGATGACGTCTGATCTCCACTCAGGACTCATGGCCAGTAATACTAAAGTAAAGTAGCTTTACTTTTCTGAAGTTTAATTGCTCTCTGCATCTCAGGCGTTACCTGAGCAGTTGAAAGCTGCGTATTTATTGCATGGACGGAGCAGAAATGTAAGTGTCTAAATCATATGCACAGTTCCATTAAATGATAAATGTGTTTTAACAATGCTGATTAACTAAATGTACGAAGGAAACTGTTAAAATAACCACAGCATTAACAAAGAACTTGAAATAAGAGCGCTAGGTTTATCTGATAATCAGATGCATGTTCGTTGCTTTAGCAAACAGACAACGGGTGCGTTTTCTGTTTTTCTGTTTTGGCTTAGATACATTTTTATGTTTGCTATGTCATGCCATAGCATATTTAAAGTAGCATCTATGGAAAAAAAATTTTTTGTTGTTCTTTTTTTCTAACCTATGGTTCTCTAACCGAAAAAGCTGGTGTAATTTGCCCCCTGACTAAGAATTTAAAGAATTTGGGGGAAGCATTCATATAATCCTGTGAATGCACTTAAAGAGTGCAGAAATCGAATTTAACTGTGAATCGAATCGAATCGTTCTAAATTTGCAAAAAACGTTCTTGAAACGAATCGAAAACCTATGAATCGTGAATCGAATTGCTGCCTACCCAAAGATTCACAGCCCTAAGGTTTATATATATATATATATATATATATATATATATATATATATATATGGGGGGGGGGGTCACATCCACCATTATAACTGCAGTCTATATTCCACGGGATGCTAATGCCAAGCTTGCTATGAACGAACTACAGGCGGCCATTAGTAAACAACAGACTGCTCACCCGGAGGCTGCTTTATAGTCCCTGGTGATTTTAAAAACTCCAAATTAAAGACAGTGCTCCTCAAATGTCTCCTGCCACACTAGAGGAGACAAAACTCTGGATCATGTTTACACAAACATTGCTGGAGCTTACATCGGAACCCCCCTCCCCCACCTCGGACAGTCTGATCACCTTTCTTTGATTCTCACCCCTAAGTATTCACCCCTCATCAACCGTGTGAAGCCATCAGTGAGGACCATCAAAGTGTGGCCAACTGGAGCAGACTCTTTACTTCAGGACAGGTTTCAATACACGGACTGGAGGATCAACTCCACCATTGACAGTGTTCCTACAGAAAAACAGATAACAACATACCCTAATCAGAAGCCATGGATGAACAAGGAGGTGCGACTCCTGCTGAAAGCATGCAACACTGCCTTCAGATCAGATTATCCTAAGGCCTACAGCAAATCCAGGGCTAACCTGAGGAGGGGCATCAGAAAGGCCAAGTAAGGCTACAAGCTGAAGGTAGAGGAACACTTTTTCAACTCTGACCCCCGACGCATGTGGCAGGGCATCCAGATCATCAGTGACTACAAGCAACGCAACTCTACCCCAAAGGTCACAGACGTCTCCTTCCTTAACGAGCTAAATGACTTTTTTGCTCGCTTCAATGACTTTTTTTTCTAAATTACTTTTTTATGCTTGCAATTATATTCCTTCTTAGAGAAAAATGGTATATGTGAGGATTTCCAGTCAGGATTTAGACCGTATCATAGTACTGAGACTGCTCTCCTTAGAGTTACAAACTATCTGCTCTTATCATCTGACCGTGGGTGTGTCTCTCTATTAGTTTTATTGGATCTTAGTGCTGCGTTTGACACAATTGACCACAACATTCTTTTGCATAGACTTGAACACTTTGTTGGCATCAATGGAAGTGCATTAGCATGGTTTAAATCGTACTTATATGACCGTCATCAGTTCGTAGCAGTGAATGAAGATGTATCATATCGATCACAAGTACAGTATGGAGTACCTCAAGGCTCAGTACTAGGGCTGCTACTCTTCACACTTTATATGTTACCCTTGGGAGATATCATTAGGAAACATGATGTTAGCTTTCACTGTTATGCTGATGATACTCAGCTCTATATTTCTTCGCAGCCCGGTGAAACACACCAATTTGAAAAACTAATGGAATGCATAGTTGATATAAAAAACTGGATGACGAGTAATTTTTTACTGCTAAATTCTGAAAAAAAACAGAGGTGTTAATTATAGGACCTAAAAACTCTGCTTGTTATAACCTAGAACACTGTCTTAGACTTGATGGTTGCTCTGTCAATTCTTCGTCATCAGTTAGGAACCTAGGTGTGCTATTTGATTGCAATCTTTCCTTAGAAAGCCACGTTTCTAGCATTTGTAAAACTGCATTTTTCCATCTCAAAAATATATCTAAATTACGGCCTATGCTCTCAATGTCAAATGCAGAAATGTTAATCCATGCATTTATGACCTCAAGGTTAGATTATTGTAATGCTTTATTGGGTGGTTGTTCTGCACGCTTAGTAAACAAACTACAGCTAGTCCAAAATGCAACAGCAAGAGTTCTTACTAGAACCAGGAAGTATGACCATATTAGCCCGGTCCTGTCAACACTGCACTGGCTCCCTATCAAACATCGTATAGATTTTAAAATATTGCTTATTACTTATAAAGCCCTGAATGGTTTAGCACCTCAGTATTTGAATGAGCATTCAAATTCATTCAAATTCATTACATTATAATCCTCTAAGTCCGCTACGTTCTCAAAACTCAGGCAATTTGATAATACCTAGAATATCAAAATCAACTGCGGGCGGCAGATCCTTTTCCTATTTGGCGCCTAAACTCTGGAATAACCTACCTAACATTGTTCGGGAGGCAGACACACTCTTGCAGTTTAAATCTAGATTAAAGACCCATCTCTTTAACCTGGCTTACACATAACATACTAATATGCTTTTAATATCCAAATCCGTTAAAGGATTTTTAGGCTGCATTAATTAGGTAAACCGGAACCGGAAACACTTCCCATAACACCCTATGTACAAGCTACATCATTAGAAGAATGGCATCTACGCTAATATTTGTCTGTTTCTCTCTTATTCCGAGGTCAACGTAGCCACCAGATCCAGTCTGTATCCAGATCAGAGGGTCACTGCATTCACCCGGATCCAGTACGTATCCAGACCAGATGGTGGATCAGCACCTAGAAAGGACCTCTACATCCCTGAAAGACAGCGGAGACCAGGACAACTAGAGCCCCAGATACAGATCCGCTGTAAAGACCTTGTCTCAGATGACCACCAGGACAAGACCACATGAAACAGATGATTCTTCTGCACAATCTGACTTTGCTGCAGCCTGGAATTGAACTACTGGTTTCGTCTGGTCAGAGGAGAACTGGCCCCGAACTGAGCCTGGTTTCTCCCAAGGTTTTTTTCTCCATTCTGTCACCGATGGAGTTTCGGTTCCTTGCCTCTGTCGCCTCTGGCTTGCTTAGTTGGGGTCACTTCATCTACAGCGATATCGTTGACTTGATTGCAAATAAATGCACAGACACTATTTAACTGAACAGAGATGACATCACTGAATTCAATGATGAACTGCCTTTAACTATCATTTTGCATTATTGACACACTGTTTTCCTAATGAATGTTGTTCAGTTGCTTTGACGCAATGTATTTTGTTTAAAGCGCTATATAAATAAAGGTGACTTAACTTGACTTGACTTCAACAGCGACAGCAAAGAAAAGACACCAAAATCAAACACTCAGCAGACCACCAACCTCTCAAACTCACCTCCAAAGATGTCCACACTGCATTGAGCCGGATCAATGCACGCAAGACTGCTGGCCCGGACGGCATTCCTGGACATATGCAGAGCAGCTGCCAGGGGTCTTCACAGACATTTTCAACCTGTCCCTCACCCAAGCAACTGTGCCTGCATGTTTTAAGTCCACATCCATTGTGCAAGTGCCAGACACTCCTCCCCAATGTGCCTGAATGACTATCGCCCACAGCACTCACACCTATTGTCATGAAGTGCTTCGAGTCACTGGTCCTAACACATCTCTGCCTCCTGCCTCCCACCCACACTGGACCCACACCAATTTGCCCATTGCAGAAATAGGAGCACAGAGGATGCAGTATGCACATTGCTGCACTCTGCACTCACACACCGGGACAATAACAACACGTATGTATAGATGTTGTTTGTTGACTTCAGCTCAGCATTTAACACCATCATTTCCTCCAAGCTGACCACAAAACCTGTAGACCTGGACATTAACATGTCCGACTGCAACTGGAATATGGACTTTCTGACCAACAGACCTCAGCATGTTAGGTCAGGCCACACCTGCTCCACCACCATCACACTCAACACCGGCGTACCACAGGGCTGTGTGCTAAGCCCATTCCTTTACTCCCTCTATGACTGCAAGCCTATGCATGGATCCAAATCCATCATTACATTTGCAGATGACACCACGGTGATTGGCCTCATCAGAGACAATGATGAGACTGCCTACAGGGAGGAGGTACAGAACCTGACTGCATAGTGCACTAACATTGTGAACTTCAGGAAGAAGGAAGGAAGCACACATGACCCCATACACATTAACAGGATGGTTGTTGAACGTGTCTCCAGCTTTTCTAAGGACCTGTCCAGGGGTCTCCTTTATAAAAGTTGTGTACGCACAGAATAGGCATAGAAATTGCTAATCAAATTTTGTACGCGCATATTTGGATTTATGAAAAATAAATATGTATGCACCTTACGGACATTCTAGACCATGCGTATGCACTCTTTTTCCTGGCATGAGAAAAGAAATGATGTAAGGAACAATTTTAAAATCTGTTTTCATTTCAATATACATATTTACATTAAATATTTCACTCTCATTAATTGAGATAAGCACTGAAAATACATAAAGTCATTACACAGTAAAAACAAAATACTATGAATTTAGACATATTTAGTGGATGCGCTTAATCACTTTTCCTGTTGCATGCTGTTTTAATGGCAGCGAGGAGTCTTATAGCTGCACAATAATTAATCTTTAAACTAAACTGCAGATCTCATGCTATGTGTAACGATATCAACTCTAATAATCATCGGGAAGAAGGAGGCGGGAACCGGCGGACAATCAAATAACATTTAATTTCAAAATAAACACAAAACAGCGCACCAGCCCCTCACGGACGACTGGTGCGCGCAAATAAAAACCAAAACACAACTAAAATCCCAGGCCTGGTCCTCTCTCGTCCTTCATTGTCGTCGCTCCAGTTTTATATCCTTCCATCTCCTCCGTGGGCCTCGAGACCGGTGGGTCGAACAGGTGTAGCTCATCTCCAATCACTGCACCGGCCTCGCTCCCATGTCCCTCGGCCCCGCCCCACTCGTCACACTATGCAAAAATATTTTAGTGAAAAAATGATAAATGATGTCAACTTACTTCGATATTATGGGGGACAGTGCTGGATTCAGTGTTCCAACAGTCCATTCTCCAGTTTGAATAGGTCCAATGACAATAGCTTACTGTACAACCGCAGCTGCACAGAGTTGTAGATATTGAGTAAAGTCATCTCTACAACATTATGAAAAATGCCACTGTATTTGAAGGATACAACTTGAAGAAAATGGTAATTTGCATTTTCTTTTTAAAATAGGCTACTTTTTTCAGTGACTCATCAAGTCAGACAATCCTATTTACACTGCAATAAATATAGGCTAAAAATAACTAAAAGATGTTCACCTTATCAGAAAAACTGCATAAATTAAATTAGATTTTAATTGTTTAAAACAAATGAAATACTATTCGGCCAGTGGAAAGGAATGAGACAAACTATATTCTAAAATATTTATCTGAGAACTATTTTAAACAGTTCTGTTTTAGGGATTTTTATTTTTATATATATTTATGCTAAAAACTGGATGATTTTTAGCAATAAAGATTGTGTAGGGCACAAAAAGCATTTATAGTCCATATCTTATGTTTCCGTAATGTCTTGAACTTTTAACGGTGTTAAATATGGTGATCATGTGTTGATTTCGGGGAGGAGTGAGGTGGAGATGCACGTATGCACAATCTTCCCCTGACTGGGGTTTATAATGGGATTTTTGCGGTTTCTGGCATACACATGGTTTTATAAATCTGAAAACTTTTGTGCCTACGTACATTTTTAAAATCAAATCTAAGGAGAGTTTTATAAATGAGACCCCTGGACCACAAACACCTCCAGCCTGGTAAAGAAGGCTCACCAGGACACTGAAGAAGAACCAACTGTCTTCAGCCATAGTGGTGAACTTTGATCGGTTTGCAATCGAGAGCATCATGACCAGTTGCATCACAGTCTGGTATGGGAACTGCTCAGTTTCTGACTGCAAGGCACTGCAGAGGGTGGTGAAAACTGCCCAACTCATCAAAGGGACAAGACTTCCTGCTATTGAGGACAGCCAGAGGAAACTCACAGCATCCTCAAGGACTCCTCTCACCCTGACCATGGACTGTTTAACCTCCTGCCCTTCGGGACGTGCTTCTGGAGCCTCCGGACAAGGACCACAAGATTCAGGAACAGCTTTTTTCCCTAAAGCTGTCTCCTTGCTGAACGCTGCCCTCTGACACCCCCCAACACCCCCCACACCATACACACAAACTCCTCCCCCTCCCCATCTACACGCTGTAGACACTGTATATTCTGTACTTACTGTTATTGCACTTTTGGTTAGATGCTAACTGCATTTCGTTGCCTTGTACCTTCATTGTGAAATGACAATAAAGTTAAATCTACTCTAATCTCATTTGGTACATGCGATGAGTTCAAAGAAACCTCATTAAAACACAGACATAAAATTAAGCAGGGTAGGTCTGCAACTGCACAGCAAAATTGTTACAGATGTGGATCTAGTAAGCACATAGCCAATGCGTCTGACTACTGTACTACTGTCTACTGTAGCTTCTAAAGTTAAATGCAATTAATTTGGCAAAACATCATGAATGTCAACATCAGACTGTGAAATTCTGCTCTAAGTGCAAATATACAATACGAACTGTGACAGTTCTACAAACAGTATTAAGTGTCTAGTGCATATTTATACTGAGATACCAAGACCAGTCTATGAAGATAAAGTTTGTAGTGGATACAGGCTATCAAGTAGGTTTCGTGGGCTGGTTTGATTTAGTTGGGATTGTTACAGGGCAACAATGAGAATGTCCACAAGTCCAATTACTGTCTGTCATAAAGCTTCAAGCCAGCAGAAATTCATTCAATTACTGATCAAGAGAGTCAAATCACCTCTTGTTACCACCAGGTACATGGCACAACAAATTTGCCCCAACTTAGCTTTAGATAGTGTGTTAAACAATATACTTGCTGTATGTGGTTCTCGTGATTGGAGTATATCTGCTCTCTCTCCTCCAGCTTTAGGATCCACTCCTGTCCTTGTTCCAAAGTCTCTTGATGATGGGCGTGTGAACATCAGCTGCAGGTCCAGTGGCTGGTATCCAGAGCCCAGTGTTACATGGATGTGTGATGACAGAAGTATTCTCCTTCCTGGAGGAACGTCTCACATTCTTGGACCAGACGGGATGTTCTTTGTTCAGAGCTGGATGGCCGTCTCTCGCGCAGATGCTCAACAGATCTCATGTTCACTGTCCATCATTACTGAAGAGTTCAAAGAAAGTAGGATTGACGTACAGGACATCATCTCTCCAGGTTAGAGAACATGGAAATTTGTAGATATCTCAAAGGAAATGACCAAGATTTCTTGAACACAAGGATTTTAATACTTTGCAGTATTTTTTTTCCTGTGACCTTAACTTAAGGTCTCTTTAAGTTTTATTTAATTTTAATTTGTTCAAAAAACATATCAGCATACATTCTCAAATGCATGTTGCTGGTCTTAATTTTCTCTGTCAGATTTCTTGTTAGACATCTTTCCCTCTATTTTTCGACCATCCAATCAGTTCAAATTAAAAATATGTTATGTTTGTACTTTGTACTTTAATTGATTTGTATATTTTGCTTTGTGAAGGAGATTTGATTCATCTGGTTTCTGTTTCTCAGATGTTTCACCAGGTCCATGGAAAGCTCTATTCTTCACTCTTCTCATATTTGCTCTCCTGGGTTTGGGTTTGGTTGGCTTTATCCTGTACAAATACAGAGAGAAACTAAAAGGTAACTAACAGACCTTATCTTCAGGTTTTATACATCCATCATCTCATGTGTTAATATTTCTGATCTGTTTTGCAGGGAAGAAACCAGTTGGTCAAAGTAAGTAATATTAACTTAATTTAACATTGAAACAGTCATTAACAAGATGACCCATATCAGGCAATGGTTAACTGTGGGAAAAAGATGGGAACAGATATTTTCTAATTTATTTTAAAACAAATTATTTCTTTTTTTTCTTCTTTTTTTTCTTTGTTTTTAGGGAAAACACAAAAAAGCTGCTTCGATATTGCTTCACATATATAGTAGTTACTAGTTAAGATGAATTAAATTTGAAAATCTATACATACAGTAATATTTCTATAAAATACATTTTACAAAGGAAATCTTCTTGTCTTGGACATGAAACACTATGCATTAGTATGAAATGTCCTGGACTGGTTACACACCAAACCCACTATTCATACAGAGTAACATCAGATCACATGGCAGTTAAGATTTAATTCATTCTGAGATACATTTAAATAAATTAAATAATCATAAAAATAAAATGATTTAGTCAGTTGCCCATTCACTGCAATATAAATTAATATCTGAAAGAAATTCTGTCTCTATGCCTGAAAGGTTAAAAATTAAATTTAAACTCAAGTCAAGTCTGCTTTATTGTCAGTTCTTCCACATGTACAGTACATACATACAGAGAACTGAAACTGCGTTATACTCATACCACTGGTGCATAGAGATAACACTGACAGTAGAACATTAAATACAGAAAATAAAATATAAAGTACAACTACAGTATACAAATATACAAATTGGTCATGAAAAAATAAAAAGTAAAACAGCACAAGGCACATGGTAGATAGAGTACAAACCAGTGAAGTAAACAGTGCAGATATAATGATTGTAGTGTAGAGCTTATTCTGTCTGATTAGTGTCAAACATCTCAGAGAGCAGTTCTTTATTTAAACTGACAGAAGAGGTAATGAGGTAGTGAGCAGACCAGTGCTGCACAAAGCGTCTGGTGCAAGTCACAGTGTGTTAGTAGGAGCTGGGGGGGGGGGTCTAGTTCAGTGGTGCATGGGGAAAAGAGGGGATGGAGCGAGTTCAACTTCCTGACAGCCTGATGGATGAAGCTGACCTTAAGTCTGATGGTCCTCCCTGATAGGTGTGTGGGATCACCTGCGGTGCAGAGAGGCACCAACGATCTTCTCAGCTGCTCTCACTATGTGTTGAAGAGTCTTCCGGCAGTGTGATTTAATGTAATTCACAGGGTCTGGAGTATTTGTTATTAGCAGATTGATAATTAAACTTTGCATTGATATTTTATCTGGTTTTAGACTGTAAGGAGGAAACTTTGGAGAAACTGACAAAATAATGTATTTGAAGGAAGTCATTTGTTCTCTTTCAGTTGGTCACTTTAAACGTCACATCAGTGACAGACACATTAGGAATCTCGCCAGAGAGACCAATGTACTTCAAGTGTAAACTAAATCAACCAATGCACATTGGCATGCAATGAATGAGCCATTTATAGAGCACTTTCATTGTGTATTGATGTACACCCAAAGTGCTTTACAATCCTATTGCAGGGGTCTCCAGAGGAGAGAGAGTAATAGATCCAATTCTGTAGAAGGGAATATTAGGAGGCTGTGACTGACAAGGGCCAGTGGAGGTAAAATGGACAAGACACCAGGGTTACATCTTAACTCTTTACGAGAAGTGACATGGGATTTTTAATGACCACCGAGAGTCAGTACCCTGACACTATACTGGGGCATTAGTACCCACACAGAGCACCCCCTGCTGGCCTCACTAACACCTCTTCTAGGAGTAACCTAGTTTCAGAATCAGAATCAGAATGAGCTTTATTGCCAGGTATGTTTACACATACGAGGAATTTTTTTTCGTGACAGAAGCTCCGCAGTACAACAGAATGACAGCGACAGAACATAAAACACATAATAAAAGAATATAAAAATACAAAAAATACAAATAAGTAGATAAGGAATGACAATATACAAATTGACAATTGTAGGCAGGTATATTACAAAAATGCAGTTATGTATTTACATGTATATTATGTGCAAATTTTAAGTGTATACTAAGTATGTGTGTTAGATAAATTAAGTGTATGTGTATATAAATATAAAGTGTAGTGTGTCAGTGTGTTCAGTGTGTATCAGCTGTTCATAAGATGGATTGCCTGAGGGAAGAAACTGTTCCTGTGTCTGGTCGTTCTGGTGCTCAGTGCTCTGTAGCGTTGACCAGATGGCAACAGTTCAAAGAGGGAGTGTGCTGGATGTGAGGAGTCCAGAGTGATTTTAACAGCCCTTTTGCTCACTCTGGATAAGTACAGTTCTTGAATAGATGGGAGAGTTGAACCGATGATTCGCTCAGCAGTCCGGACTACCCTCTGTAGTCTTCTGAGGTCAGATTTAGAAGCTGAGCTGAACCAGACAGTTACTGAAGTGCAGAGGATGGATTCGATGATGGTGGAGTAGAACTGTTTCAGCAGATCCTGTGGCAGGTTAAAATTCCTCAGCTGGCGAAGGAAGTACAACCTTTGCTGGGCCTTTTTCACAATGGAGTCAATGTGAATGTCCCACTTCAGGTCCTGAGAGATAGTGGTGCCCAGGAACCTGAATGACTCCACTGCAGTCACAGTGCTGTTCATGATGGTGAGTGGGGGGAGTGCAGGGGGGTTTCTCCTGAAGTCCACTAACATCTCCACTGTTTCGAGCGTGTTAAGCTCCAGGTTGTTGAGACTGCACCAGACAGCCAGCTCTTTAACCTCCTGTCTGTAAGCAGACTCGTCACCGTCCTGAATGAGGCCGATGAGTGTGGTGTCATCTGCAAACTTCAGGAGCTTGACAGAGGGGTCCTTAGGTGTGCAGTCATTAGTGTACAGGGAGAAGAGCAGTGGGGAGAGAACACAGCCCTGGGGAGCTCCGGTGCTGATTGTACGGGTGCTGGATGTGTATTTTCCCAGCCTCACTAGCTGCTGCCTGTCTGTCAGGAAGCTGTTGATCCACTGACAGACGGAGGTGGGCACGGAGAGCTGAGTTAGTTTGGGCAGGAGGAGGTTTGGCATGATCGTGTTAAAAGCCGAGCTGAAGTCCACAAACAGGATCCTCACACCTCTGTCTAGGTGTTGCAGAACATAATGCAGTCCATTGTTTACTGCATCGTCCACAGACCTGTTTGCTCTGTAGGCAAACTGAAGAGGATCCAGCAAGAGTCTAGTGATGTCCTTCAGGTGGGCCAGCACCAGTTTTTCAAATGACTTAAAGACTACTGATGTTAAAGCCACAGGCCTGTAGTCATTTAGTCCTGTAATTTTGGGTTTCCTTGGGATGGGGATGATGGTGGAGCGTTTGAAGCATGAAGGGACTTCACACAGCTCCAGCGATCTGTTGAAGATCTTTGTGAAGATGGGGGCCAGCTGGTCAGCACAGGATTTCAGACAGGCTGGTGTAACACAATCTGGGCCTGGTGCTTTTTCCCTTTTCTGCTTCCGGAAGACCTGGCGCACCGCATCCTCGCTGATCTGTATTGCAGGTGTGGGGGAGAGGGGGGATGCAGGAGGTGTGAATGGTGAGAGTGCTTGATTGGAGAGGTGTTCAGGATGGGTTGCAGGAGCTGTTAATGGTGTGAACGGTTGTGTGGGGAGGTGTTCAGGGCAGGTGATGGGTGTTCTTTCAAACCTGCAGTAAAACTTGTTCAGATCGTCTGCCAGTCGTTGATTCTCCACAGTGCTGGGGGGTGGTGTCTTGTAATTGGTGATCTTCTTTAGACTTTTCCACACTGATGCTGAGTCGTTCGAAGTGAACTGAGTCCTTATTTTTTTCAGAATAATTCCTCTTTGCCACTCTGATCTCCTTTTCCAGTGTGTATTTAGCCTGTTTATACAAGACATTGTCCCCCTTCCTTCCTGTGGTTTTCCCAGGTCTTCCATCCAGGTACTGACCAGCTCAACCCTGCTTAGCTTCAGTGGGCAACAATTCTTGGGCAACAGGGTGATATGATTGTGGCTGTGGAGATAATCACATCCAGAAAAAAAACAAAAAAAAAAACATATATCCAATATATATTTTTGGCAAATAAGACTGCTATGGCATCTACATTTTAGAGACCAGTAAAATGTCACAATTCTCAATACCAGATCAGAGTAATGTAAATTTCATCTCGTATACATGAGGATTAATAATTGTTGCCCTATATTTGTTCCAAACAGTTGAAATCTCTATTGACCGGAAAGGGTTAAAATGTAATTAAATGTGGTTTTCAGAATCTGGAACATTTTTCTCTCTTTTTAGATTGTGAGGAAGAAACTTTGGAGAAACTGTTAACTGTAACTAACCATTACATTAACATCTATGTGCATGTTGTAGCAGAAAACAAATGAATATAACAGGTTTGTTGACTGAGTAGAATAATGTAGATGAGAGTGGAAATAGAATTATTAAAACAACAAAACACATTTTCAGATGCAGTTTTTTTCCCCCTAAAATCTAACATTATTTAATTTTCATTTTAGGTGAGAGGGATGGAAATATAGAAGAAGGAGGCATGCAGAGGAAACATGCAGGTTTAAGTATTAACATGTGTAAACATCATCTCATATACATGAGGATTAATTCATATTAATTTTTGCTTTATGTATTTGTTCCTCAGAGGTGAGATATCTATTGATCTGAAAGAGTTCAAATGTAATTGAATGTGGTTGTCAGAGTCTGGAGTATTTGTGAAGCAAGTTGGTAATAATACTTTGCATTGAAATATTATCTTCATTTTAGATTGTGAGGACAAATTATTTCATGTTTTCACAAACTTTAGTAAAATTACATTTTTAACAATGTTTATACTTAAAAAAATTATTGGTTCAAAATGCTAGGTATCCAATACAGTCATGGCCAAAAATATCGGCACCCTTGATAAATATGATCAAAGAAGGCTGTGAGAATTAATCTGCATTGTTAATCCTTTTGATCTTTTATTTAAAAAAAAAAAATCAGAAAAATGTATCCTTTCATTGGATAATAAGAATTTAAAATGGGGGGAAATATCATTATGAAATAAAGGTTTTTCTCAAATATTCGTTGGACACAATTATTGGCACCCCTAGAAATTCTTATGAGATAAATATTTCTGAAGTATATTACCATTCATATTCACAGTTTTGAGCACTCCAGTGGCATTATAAATATGCAATTATCCAGCCATGGCTTCCTGTTTCACAGAAATATAAAGAGCAGGGAAAACAAAGCCCAAATTCCCTTAATCATCCATCACAATGAGTAAAACTAAAGAATATATTTCTGATGTGCAGCAAAAGATAATGGAGTTTCAAAAATTACAATCATTTAAGTTAATTTGTTTTCCTCATTAATGGACACACAGCACCCCATATTGACAGAAAAACAGAATTGTTGACATTTTGGCAGATTTATTAAAGAAAAACTGAAATATCACATGGTCCTAAGTATTCAGACCCTTTGCTATGACACTGTATATATTGACTAAAAGTCTAAAAAAGGACCATGTGAGAACCTTCTGTTGACGTCCCAAATTTCCTCGTCGTAATGTTCTTAATGTGACCATAAAATAACCAAAATGGAACGTCCCCCTAAAGTCTTATAAGGAGCATTGAACAGCAGCACTTTCATAACCAAAAGAAGACATTTCAGGAATGTCCCTAATGTTCTGTAAAGGTTCTGGACTTTCGACTCCTTTAGAGAACTTTTATGGAACATTATGAAAGGTTGAGAGAACTTCCCCTCCTACGTCGGTAATCATTACATAAACTTCGGTGTTGTAGCCGAAAAAAGATGAATATAACAGATTTGTTGAAAGAGTAGAATAATTGTGTGGAAACAGAATGAATTAAACAACAAAACACATTTTCAGATGCATTTTTTTCCCTCTAATATCTCACATTATTTATTTTTCATTTTAGTTGAGACAAATGTAAATTTTGAAGATCCGAGGAAACAAGAAGGTATGTGTATGTCCATCTCAGTAATATATAAATATATTTAAGTTGGAATCAACAGTCCTGCTGTCACATAAGCAATATTCTCTTATCATATTGAACTATTATAATTATAATTATTAACTTTAAATGTTGTTAGCTGTTTTTTCCTCTCTAAAATCTAAATTATTGTTTGTTTTAGTTATGGGAGACAAAAATTGTAAATAGTAAAGAACTAAAATAGTTCATTAATTAAATAAACAAGAAAAGGAACATGACCAAATAAGGAAACCCAGGCTACGTTTACAAGTAGGCGGCTATTTTCATAAACAGACATTTCAACCTATCCGGTTTCAAAAATAACATCATGCACACGTCAGTTTTCAGAAAAGTGTTCATTTACACGTACCCTTGTATATATGCCGTCAAGAGCATGCCAAACCTGTAGGTGGCGGTGTAACGAGAAGCTCAAGCCCACGTAAGCCAATCAGAATCCCGAAGTTCACATGTAAACATAGGTCGCACTTTTCACGTAGGTGCGAGCTCTGGAGCATACTGTGAAGTTGGCTGCCTAAACACTCAGTTTACATACAGACATGAAAACGAAGGTTTTCAAAATCTCCACTCTGGCCGGAGTTTTTAGAAAGAATCGGTTTCAGAAGCGAATTCTCAGTTTGCGTGTAAACGAAGGCAGGGTTTCCAACTCTCATGCATCAGGCGTGACACTCACGCCTGGACTTCAGCGTGAGATTGATGCTGAAAGCGTGAGTGTCACGCCCATAGACTGTAAAAGATGTCTATGGATAGCCAGATGCGTGAGAGTTGGCAACCCTGCGAAGGGCGCAAACTAAGGGAAACGTCTACGTATGTATGTGTAAATGGGGCCTCAGTAAGAACAGGAGAACAAAAGTTGAATAATGTTGTAATTGAAAGTGGAAATAGAATTAATAAAACAACAAACACATTTTCAGATGCAATTTTTTCCCTCTAAAATCCAACATTATTTATTTTTCATTTTAGGTGAGTGAGATGGAAATATAGAAGAGCAGAGGAAACATGCAAGTTTAAGTATGACCATATGTAAACATCATCTCATATACATGAGGATTAATTCATATACATTTTTGCTTTATGTTTTTGTTCCTCAGAGGTGAGATATCTATTGACCTGAAAGAGTTCAAATGTAATTGAATGTGATTTTCAGAGTCTGGAGTATTTGTGAAGCAAGTTGGTAATAAAACTTTGCATTGATATTTTATCTTCATTTTAGATTGTGAGGACAAAACTATGAAGAAACTGATGAAAGACGGTATGTGAAGATGTTTGTTCATAGCTGTACTTTTCTAAGAACTGTAACTATCCTGTTAGAAATGTTACGTTCCCAGAATGTCCTCAGAACGTCCCCACGGGTATCTAGGACCTAGTCAATCAAGTCACCTTTATTTATATAGCACTTTAAACAAAATACATTGCATCAAAGCAACTGAACAACATTCATTAGGAAAACAGTGTGTCAATAATGCAAAATGACAGTTAATGGCAGTTCATCATTGAATTGGATTTGGATATTAGAAGCACATTAGTGTGTTATGTGTAGCCTTGAGGTACTCCATACTTCACTTTTGATCGATATGATACCTATTCATTTACTAGTACGAATTGATGGCAGTCATATAAACCATGCTAATGCACTTCCATTAATGCCAAGAAAGTGTTCTAGTCTATGCAAAAAAATGTGGTCAATAGTGTCGCATTAAGATCCAATAAAACTGATAGAGAGATACAACCAAGATCAGATGATAAGAGCAGATCATTTGTAACTCTAAGGAGAGAAGTCTCAGTACTATGATACGGTCTAAATTCTGACTGGAAATCCTCACAGATACCATTTTTCTCTAAGAAGGAATATAATTGTGAGGATACTACCTTTTCTAGTATTGGTCTATAATTAACTAGGGCTTCTTCAGGAACATGAGCTGCGTTGAACACTTTGGGGAACGCCTTTGGCGTACAATATGCCAAAGAGTAAGGTGAAGACGAGGCATTTGAAGGGCAATTCCAGATCGCACTATAGATTGTGTGTTCCTCCCTGCCCTCGCTACATCATGAGCAGGGATACAATCAAATCTATGTGTGGTTTGCCTGGGATCTTCAAGGAGGGAGCCTTCGCCAGCGTTCCCCGTGGTGCTGGCCCACTTCTGCCGAGGCAGAACGTTAGCTGCACTCGTGGGGTTCAAAGATGAATCCGTCAAAGGGAATGGAGATGGGCCAGTCCTGTTAACTGTCCAGTTGGTACAGTTTCTCCAAGCTAGGCTCTCTGTGGGGTTAACTCACTCCACCTTATTGGTGTACGTGTTGGCCATTGCTGCATACCACGTCCATTTCAATGATCAGTCAGTGTGTAGACACCCCCTAGTTACACGTTTCCTCCGCGGTTGCGTTGAGGCTGAGGCCTCCAGTACGGTCCTGTGTTCCGCCCTGGGACTTGGTTGTGGTTTTAGAGGCTCTTTATAAAGCTCCATTTGAGCCAATGCATGATATCTCAGATTGACATCTGATTCTTCACTGTAAAACCCGACAAGTTAACTTAACTCAAACCGTTTGAGTAAACAGATTGCCTTGATTTAAACCATGTAAGTTTTAAAACTTTGCATTCAAGTAATTAAGTGATTAACTAAGTGCTGATTGAGAATTAGTGATGAACAGCTGCTGTTAACAAACAGAATCACAGTAGAAAAGAGAAACACAAGAACTACTACAACTGACTTCAGACACAGTCTTAGATGAAATCAACTGAAATAAAATACATTAAATCACTCAAGATCTGATTAAACAACCCCACAAACAGCATCACCAGCTGCACTTATTAATAACCAGACTGACTTTATTTCTGTCAGACGTCTAAAGAAGATCTTATTGAGAATGAACTAAGGTTTAGATGTTGATTTATTGTTCATTTGAAGTAACCATGTTAGAGATCAGTGTTTGCTTTAGTTGGGCTCTTGACCCTTTACTTCTGTCTTAGTGTTTTCTCTGGCTGTTATAACCATGTGTTTCTAAAACACATTTGTTGTAACTCAAAAGCCCAGAAGAAATGCCATCAGGTGTTAACCTGTACCTAGGTGTAGGTTGTTATACTTTATATTTGCGATGGTAATCATCAATTATTGAACTGTACGGAGTCTAATCTCAGATGAAATAGGCATTGTGCAATTTGATTGATTATAGTAAAAGTGATGCTAAGAGCCAGTGGTTCTGTGATAATCAGTTAATCTGAATGACTTTTCAAATAGTGTGGTCTTCTATGGTGTCAAACAGTCACACAAAGACATTAATAATCAGAATATGAACCTCAACAATGGTGACCATAAAAAACATGCTGCAGAGTATGCTGGGAGCCATGGATGAGTTTTGTACTACAGTAGTACCCAGCATGCATTGCAGCATGTTTTTTTATGGTCACCATTGTTGAGGTTCATATTCTGATTATTGATGTCTTTGTGTGACTGTTTGACTGTTTGATGATTACCATCGCCAATATAAAGTACAACATCCTACGCCTAGGTACAGGTTTACACCTGATGGCATTTCTTCTGGGCTTTTGAGTTACAACAAATGTGTTTTAGAAACACATGGTTATAACAGCCAGAGAAAACACAAAGACAGAAGTCAAGGGTCAAGAGCCCAACTAAAGCAAACACTGATCTCTAACATGGTTACTTCAAATGAAACAATAAATCAACATCTAAACCTTAGTTCATTCTCAATAAGATCTTCTGTAGACGTCTGACAGAAATAAAGTCAGTCTGGTTATTAATAAGTGGAGCTTGTGATGCTGTTTGTGGGGTTGTTTAATCAGATCTTGAGAGATTTCATGTATTTTATTTCAGTTGATTTCAAGGCTGTGTCTGAAGTCAGTTGTAGTAGTTCTTGTGTTTCTCTTTTCTTCAGTGATTCTGTTTGTTAACAGCAGCTGTTCATCACTAATGCTCAATCAGCCCTTAGTTAATCACTTAATTGCAATGTACATCTTCTTTCAGTGAACTCAACTGAATTAAGTTCAGAGTACTCATAACTGTTAGTTTTTTCAACTTAAACGGTTTAAGGCAATCGGTTTCCTCAAACGGTTTGAGTTAACATAACTTGTCAGGTTTGAGTGAGGCTGTGTCTGAAGTCAGCTGTAGTTCCTTTCTCTATTTTCTTCAGTGATTCTGCTTGTTAACAGCAGGTGTTCATCACTAAACTCAATTATCACTCAATTAATCACTTAATTACTTAATTGCAATGTATATCTTCTTTCAGTGAACTCAACTGAATTAAGTTCAGAGTACTCATAACTGTTAGTTTTTTCAACTTAAACGGTTTAAGGCAACCGGTTTCCTCAAATGGTTTGAGTCAACATAACTTAAGGATATCTGTTTACTCAAACGGTTTGAGTTAAGTTAACTTGTCGGGTTTTACAGTGTTAAGACTGCCCTGTTACTGGCTATCGCCTCTCTAAAGAGAGTTGGAGATCTTCAGGCCCTCTCGGTGGCCCTTAACTACCTAGACGTTGCCCCTGGTATGGCCAAAGCATTTTTATACCCTCGAGTGGGTTATGTTCCTACAGTTCCCTCTGTCACACCACAACCCATAGTACTGCAGGCCTTCTGCCCTCCTCCCTTTCAGGAGTCAGACCAGGAAAAGCTTTATTGTATGTGTCCAGTTTGAGCGCTGGATGCATATGTCCACAGAGCTGCCCTGTGGAGAAAATTAGACAAATTGCTTGTTTGCTACGGTCCCCCAAAAGGGTTTTCCTGCCTCTAAGCAGACCCTAAGTAATTGGATAGTCAAGGCTATCAATCTATCCTATGAGTCCTCTGGTTTTTCAAGATTTCAAGATTTTTATTCAACAGATACACAAATATATATAGAGCATATACAGTACAGACCAAAAGTTTGGACACACCTTCTCATTCAAAGAGAATTTTCTTTATTTTCATGACTGTGAAAATTGTGGAGTCACACTGAAGGCATCAAGGGCTATTTGACCAAGAGGGAGAGTGATGGGGTGCTGCGCCAGATGACCTGGCCTCCACAGTCACCGGACCTGAACCCAATCGAGATGGTTTAGGGGTGAGCTGGACCGCAGACAGAAGGCAAAAGGGCCAACAAGTGCTAAGCATCTCTAGGGGAACTCCTTCAAGACTGTGGAAGACCATTTCAGGTGACTACCTCTTGAAGCTCATAAAGAGAATGCCAAGAGTGTGCAAAGCAGTAATCAAAGCAAAAGGTGGCTACTTTGAAGAACCTAGAATATGACATATTTTCAGTTGTTTCACACTTTTTTGTTATGTATATAATTCCATATATAATTCCACATGTGTTAATTCATAGTTTTGATGCCTTCAGTGTGAATCTACAATTTTCATAGTCATGAAAATAAAGAAAACTCTTTGAATGAGAAGGTGTGTCCAAACTTTTGGTCTGTACTGTATAAACAGCACTGAAATGTGAGTCAGGGCTGCTCCATGGACAGTGCAATTATTAAAGAATACAACAAAGATGAAAATATACATAAATGTAGATATGAAAGAATGAAATAAAAGTAAACAATAAAAATATAAAAATAAAATCTAAAAAAAGATGTATATTGTAGAATTAAATATAGAACGCAAAATAATGTGCATGAAAGTAAACTGTAGTCTTAAATATTAAGATACACAGGAATGTACAAGAGGCAAATGTGCAAACAGGTCGACACTCTCAGTGTGTCACTGTGAGGTAGTGAATAAAGAATATCTTACTGATAAAGTGAACATTAAGTGGAGACATGAAGCTGGCTTCGAGTTTAGGAGCCTGATGGCCTGGAGGAAGAAACTCCTCCTGAGTCTCTCGGTTTTTGCCATCAGGCTACGGAAGCGCTTGCCAGATGACAGCAAAGTGAAAAGATGGTCACTGGGGTGGATAGAGTCCTTGATGATTTTAACAGCTCTGCTTTTGCAGCGTTTGAGGTAGATGTCCTGCAGAGAGGGGAAAGCAGACCCGGAGATGCGCTCAGCTAAGCGCACTACTCCCTGCAGGGCTTTGCAGTCTTGACTGGAGCTGTTCCCATAACACACTGAGATACACTGAGTCAATACATTTTCTATAGCCCCTGAATAGAAAAGTTTTCAGGATTGCTTGTGAGACCCTGAATTTCCTCAGCTATTGCAGGTTCAGTCTTTGCTTGGCTTTATTAAGCTGTGTTTGAATGTGAGAAGTCCAAGTCAGGTCCTCTGAGATGTTTACACCAAGGTACTTGAAGCTGCTCACCCTCTCCACAGGTGTTCCGCTGATCATAAGAGGAGTATAGGGCTGCTGCTGTCTCTTCCTGAAGTCCACAATCAGCTCTTTAGTTTTGCTCACATTCAGAGAGAGACAGTTGTCCTGGCACCATGATGTTAATTTCTCTACCTCATCCAAGTATGCAGTCTCATTATTGTTGTGAATGAGGCCCAGAACCACAGTATCATCAGCAAATTTGATTATAGATGTGGAGCTGTGTGAAGAGACACAGTCATGTGTGTAGAGAGAGTAGAGCATGGGACTCAGGACACAGCCCTGTGGGGCTCCTAATTTCAGGGTGATGGAATTGGAGGTGTACTGGCATAGTTTCAACACTTGAGGTCTTCCAGTGAGGAAATTAAGAATCCAGTTGCATAGTGAAGAATTCAGGCCGAGGTCCACGAGTTTAGAAGCTAGCTTTATGGGGACTATAGTATTAAAAGCTGAGCTATAGTCAATAAATAGCAGCCTTACATAGTTCCCGTTATTGCTGTCAATGTGTGTGAGAGAAGAGTGCAGGATGTGAGAGATGGCATCATCAGTAGATCTGTTTGGGCGAACTGAAGAGGGTCTAAATTATCCGGGATGGAGGAGCAGATGACGTTTTTAACCAGTCCCTCAAAGACCTTCATGACTATTGATGTGAGGGCAACTGGATGATAGTCATTCAGACAAGAGGGTTTATTGTTCTTAGGCACAGGGATGATGACAGATTTTGTGAAGGAGGTGGGAACCACTGATGTAGCAAGAGACTCATTAAAAATGGATGTAAACAAACCTGCGAGCTGATCAGCGCAGGACCACACAACACGGCCAGAAATCCCATCAGGTTCGGCTGCTTTCCTGACGTTCACTCGCTTTAATGCCCTCCAAACCTCGTCCTCCAGCACGGTGGTCACATGATGATCCCTGCTCTGGCTGCTGCTTCCTGACGCGCTGATCGGCCGACTCGTGCTGCTTAGATTGCTTTCAAAGTGGTCCTAGAAAGTGTTAAGCTCGTCAGCCAGCGACGGATCTGCTCTCACCTCTGTAATGGATTTATTTCCAAAGCACAGATGATCATTAGTCCTTGCCACATGCGTTGGGAGTCATTTAGCTGGAAATATGACTCTATGCTTTCCCTGTATCTGTGTTTGGCGGCTCTTACTGCGCATCGGAGAGCATAGCACGATGCTTTGTACTCGCTCATGTTTCCCGACAGAAGACCGGCGTTGTAAGCAGCAGTGTGTTTGTTTACTGCTGCACGAATTGTTTTGTCCACCCACGGTTTCTGATTAGAGAAGGTCCTTATAGTTATTGTATCTGTAGCTTGTTCAGCTAGCGTGTTTACAAAGCTTAATGCTACATCCGTGAACTTGCTGAAATCAAATGAACTTGCCCTAAACATGTACCAGTCTATGTCATCAAGAGCCGCCTGTAGCATGGCATCTAAGTGGGCAGACCATCCCATCACCACCCACTGCACTGGGGGATCTTGAACGAGCCTTTGTTTATATTCTGGTGTCAGGAAAATGGCGGCATGGTCCAATTTGCCGAAAGCTGGTAGTGAGCGAGCTTTGTAGGCATTCTTAAACTGAGTCTAGCAATGATCCAGTGTATTCGGTCCTATGGTTGGACAGGATACATGTTGATAAAAATTAGGCATAACTTGCCTGAGGTTGGCTTTTGTTAAAGTCCCCAGCGATGATAATAGCAGCGTCAGGATGTTTGTTGATGTTGCCGCTGAGCGTATCGTGAAGCTCAGACAAAGCCAAACCAGTGTCTGCTTGTGGTGGGATATAAACAGCAGTAACGATGATCGATCGTTACGTCACCCCTCCCGTGACATCATGCCCTTCCATTGGACAGATTGCACACGATATTCAGAGTCGGTCTCGCCAAAGGTGTTCCCCAAAACGTTCGACGCAGTTTCTCATTCCTTCAAGGAACTAGGGTTACATTCGTAACCTTGGGACGTTCTTTGGGGTCAAATTGTGTTTTTTTGATAAGAGGCTTAATAAAAGCCAGTTTGAAGGTTTTGGGGACATATCCTAATGATAATGAAGAATTAATAATAGTCAGAAGAGGATCTATGACTTCTGGAAGCACCTCTTTTAGGAGCTTAGATGGAAGAGGGTCTAACATGCATGTTTTTGGTTTAGATGATTTAACAAGTTTATACAATTCTTCCTCTCCTATAGTAGAGAATCAGTGGAACGGTTTCTCAGGGGGTCTATAATGCACTGTCTGATGCGAAACTGTAGCTGACGGCTGAATGGTTACAATTTTATCCCTAATAGTATCGATTTTAGATGTAAAGTAGTTCTAAAATTTATTTATGGATTTATGTTCGTTTTCTTCTAAAAGAGAAGAAAAGTAATCGGATCTAGCAGTTTTTAATGCTTTTCTGTAAGATAGGTTACTTTCCCAAGCAAGAAATACGAAATACCTCTAGTTTTGTTTTCCTCCAAGCTGCACTCCATTTTCTGGGCTGCACTCTTTAGGGTGCGAGTATGCTCATTATACCATGGTGTCAGACTGTTTTCCTTAACCTTCCTTAAGAGTAAAGGAGCAACTGTATTTAAAGTGCTAGAAAACAGAGAGTCCATAGTTTTTGTAGACATCTTCAAGTTGTTCTGAGGTTTTGAATATGCTAAGGAATTCGGATACAGCAGGAAGATTACTTAAAAAAAAAGTATTTTGTGATAGAAGTGATGGTTCTTCCATACTTGTAACAAGAAGTAGAATTTACAATTTTGGCTATATGAAGTTTGCACAAAACTAAATAATGATCTGAGATATCATCACTTGGCTGCATAATTTCAACACCATCAACATCAATTCCATGTGACAGTATTAAATCTAGAGTATGATTTTGACAATGAGTAGGTCCTGAAACGTGTTGTCTAACCCCAATAGAGTTCAGAATGTCTATAAATGCTGATCCCAATGCATCTTTTCAATATCAACATGGATATTAAAGTCACCAACTATTAAAACTTTATCTGCAGCCAGAACTAACTCGGATGTACAATCACCAAACTCTTTAATAAAGTCTGTATGGTGCCCTGGTGGCCTGTATACAGTAGCCAGTACAAACATAACAGGGGATTTATCATTAACATTTGTTTCTCTGGATAATGTTATATGAAGTACCATTACTTCAAACGAGTTATACTTGTAGCCTGCCCTCTGAGAAATCTTGAAAACGTTGTTATAAATTGAAGCAACACCTCCCCCTTTGCCTTTTAGACGCGGCTCATGTTTATAACAGTAATCTTGGGGGGTGGACTCATTTCAAATAATGTAATCATCAGGTTTTAGCCAGGTTTCTGTCAAACAGAGTACATCTATATTATGATCAGTGATCATATTATTTACAAAAAATGTTTTCGTAGAAAGAGATCTGATATTCAATAAGCCAAGCTTTATCATTTGTTTATCCGTATTGCATCTGTTTTTATTTGTTGAACCTCAATTAAATTGTTAATCTTAAATTGGTTTGGAAGTTTTTTGTATATTCTAGTTCAGGGAACAGACACAGTCTCTATAGTGTGATATCTAGGTGAAAAAGAGTCTCTTTTTGTGACGTGAGGCAGCTAGCTGACGATCGGTTTAGCCAGTCTGTCTGCTTCCTGTTATAAGCTCTAAGACAATGTGCCATATTTCTATAGAGAAGAGAAATAGTAACAACTAGTAACATCCCTATAATGTTCTGAGACGGTCATGATGTGGAGTTCTTTAAAGGTTTGGGGATGTAATTTGGAGGACCTTCATGGAACATTCAGGACATTCTGGGAACCATTACTATAAGATATTCCTTATTGGTTTCTACACACTCCCAGAACATTTACAGGACCAGCCTAGAATGTTATTTTTTGTCCTATTTAAGTCAAATTTATTTCATGTTTTCAGAACCTGTTCATACTCAAAAAAATTATGTTTTAGGTTGTCAATGAATTATTATTGTTTATTTGCTGTAAATACATCAGTACATTTCGATGTCTATGCAATAAGCAAGTGTATGTTTTGTAGAACCCCCATTAAAAATAAATAAATAAGTAAATAAATAAACTTTAATACTGACTTTGGTTGTGCAAAGAAGTATGTTCACAACATTTGCTTAGTTCAGATAAGGTGGTGAGGTTTTCTATGAAGAATCCCTCTTGAAGTCTTGGGGTTTTATGCCAGGAAAATAATTCAGTCGAGAGTCTCTGCAGAAAATCTCCAGAATCTTTTTCTGTACCCTCTTTTATACACATTGATTATACTTGAATAGTTTATATTTTGGTTAATTAAACTCTTCTACAACAAATTAGAATACTTCATTAGACCAATTAAAAAATGTTTAGTGACTTGTTGGCCTTCTGGAAAGTATGTTCATTTACTGTACTTGTACTCAATACTTGGTAGGGGCTCCTTTTGCTTTAATTACTGCCTCAGTTCAGCGTGGCATGGAGGTGATCAGTTTGTGGCTCTGCTGAGGTGGTCTGGAAGCCCACTGGGCTGCCCAGGTTTCTTTAACAGTGGTCTTCAGCTCATCTGCATTGTTTGGTCTCTTGTTTCTTATCTTCCTCTTGACAGTAGCTCATAGATTCTCTCTGGGGTTCAGGTCTGGTGACCAACACCATGGTCATTTAACCAACTTTTAGTGCTTTTGGCAGTGTGGGCAAAATTAATCATCACAATTAAAAGAACCAAAGACTTAAACTACTTCAGTCTGTGTACATTGAATTTTGAATTTATTTAATACACGAGTTTCACATTTTGAGTTGAATTACTGAAATAAATGTATATAAATATATATATATATATATATATATATATATATATACATTATATGACTAAAAGGACCATGTATAAATGTTCTGTTGGCGTCCCAAATTTCCCCTTCGTAATGTTCTTAATGTGACCATAAAATAACCAAAATGGAAAGTCCCCCTAAAGTCTTATAAGGAGCATTGAACAGCAGCACTTTCATAACCAAAAGAAGACATTTCAGGAATGTCCCTAATGTTCTGTAAAGGTTCTGGACTTTCGACTCCTTTAGAGAACTTTTATGGTACATTATGAGAGGTTGAGAGAACTTCCCCTCCTACGTCGGTAATCATTACATAAACTTCGGTGTTGTAGCCGAAAAAAGATGAATATAACAGGTTTGTTGAAAGAGTAGAATAATTGTGTGGAAACAGAATGAATTAAACAACAAAACACATTTTCAGATGCATTTTGTTCCCTCTAATATCTCACATTATTTATTTTTCATTTTAGTTGAGACATACGTAAATTTTGAAGATCCGAGGAAACAAGAAGGTATGTGTATGTCCATCTCAGTAATATATAAATATATTTAAGTTGGAATCAACAGTCCTGCTGTCACATAAGCAATATTCTCTTCTCATATTGAACTATTATAATTATAATCATTAACTTTAAATGTTGTTAGCTGTTTTTTCCTCTCTAAAATCTAAATGATTTTTTTGTTTGTTTTAGTTGTGGGAAACATAAATATAGAAGATTCTAAGAAACATGAAGGTATGAGTATGTCCATGTGTAAACACAGGGCTCGCAAAATGTCAAATTCCCTGGTAGCCCTTCGGGCAGGCATTCTTCAGGTTTTGGGGGCCCAAAATGAATTTAACTAACCTGAAGAAAAACAGTCTCCTCTTGGTTTATATCGAAATCCTCCAACATTTTTCTTTGCAAATCCTCAGTTTATACTTCTAATTCGTGACTGGAGTTTTGTTTTGTTCTCTCTCTGCATTCATCACTAATCACACAACGCTGACGTACTACGACATCCACTGGAACGGCTTCTGTGTACGACAGAGAGATTAAGTGAGAGAGAAGTGTTTATTACGTTTGAAATATGGATATTTTTCTGACAAAAACGCATGAATTCACTAAAGGAGGCCTTTATTCACCCCCGGAGCTGTGTGAGGCATGTTTTATTACGGATGTGCGCTCTTTATTTGACGACTTGTGGACTGCTCAAATGCAACACCTGCTGACTCGATGATAGAGTTTGTAATAGCCAGGACAATTTTTAATATAACTTCATTTAGATTTGTCTGAAAGAAGAAAATGTCATATACACATACAATGCTTTTCGAGGGTAAAACATAAGCTAATTTACATTTTTGGGTGAGCTAACCCTTTACTGTGTTTTTCAGAGTCTGGAGTATTTGTGAAGCAGATTGGTAATTAAACTGTGCATTGATATTTTACTCTCTCTTTAGATTGTGAGGATGAAGCTATAGAACGACTGTTAAAAGGCGGTATGTGAAGACATTTGTTCTTTGCTGTACTTTTATAAGAACTGTAACTAATTATTACATAAACATCCATGTGCATGTTGTAGCAGAAAAAACATGAATATAACAGGTTTGTTGAATGAGTAGAATAATGTTGTAGATGAGAGTGGAAATAGATTTAATAAAACAACAAAACACATTTTCAGATGCAGTTTTTTGTTCCTAAATTTTTTTTATTTTTCATTTTAGTTGGGGAATTAAATTTAGAAGATCCAAGGAAACATGAAGGTATGAGTATGACCATCTCAGTAATATATTTCAGTTGGAATCAACAGTCCTGCTGTCACATAAGCATTATTCTCTTCTCATATTGAACTATTATAATTATTTTTGATAGTTAACTGTAGATGTTGTTACCTATAGTTTGTTCACTCTAAAATCTCAAATTATATATTTTTCATTTTAGTTGAGAGAGACGTAAACATAGAAGATTCAAGGAAACATGAAGGTATGAGTATGACCATCTCAGTAATATATTTCAGTTGGAATCAACAGTCCTGCTGTCACATAAACAATATTCTCTTCTCATATTGAACTATTATACTTGTGTTTGTTAGATTCTGATAACTGTAGATGTTGTTAGCTATAGTTTATTTTCCCTCTACAATCTCAGATTATTTATTTTTCATTTTAGCTGTGGGAGACATAAATATAGAAGAACTGAGGAAACATGCAGGTATGACATCATCTCAGTTAAAGGAGACATAACACAGTTAATCTCATGCTAATCTTGAGTACCTGTAGAGTAGTATTGCATCCTTTATATCTCCAAAGAGTCTTTAGTTTTATCATATGTGTAAAAGATACAGCTTTACGATTTTCTCTGAAAACAAATGAGCTCCTGAAGGCATGCTGTTGGCAGAAAGACTAACATTTTCCTACCGATTGCCAACAAAACAGATTGTTTTATGTTTTGTTTTTACATACTATATGTGGTTCTGAATCTTGACTGGCACCTTTTATTTCTGGGAGCGCTCCATCTTTGACTATCAACAAATATGCAAATCCAGTGTCAAACTGGGCCTTGTTTATAAAACTCTGGCACTGAAATAACGTGAATAAGGTTCTCTTGAGCTCCATCCGGCTGATGCATGTGTGTTCTTCCAGGAGAAGTGACCATACAAGGACTTCCACACTTCATGACATCATACTGGGTCATGCTCAAACAAAAAGTACTTTTAGAAACTTATATGAACCTGGAAGGAGTGTATTTGGCACAGAAATACTCTGTCATACGTCCAAAAAAATTATATATATATTATTATATATTGTTATTATTATTATTATTTTTGTCATTTTAACCATGAGAATCCAACTCTTTAACAGTGTAAATAAACCCTCCAGAATGCATGAAATTGAATTAAACCTCTCCTTTAAATGTGCATACATTTGATCATGTGTAAATATCATCTCATATACATGAGGATTAATACTTGTTTCTCATGTGTTTTTTTCTTCCCCACAGTTGAGATCACTATTGACCGTAAGAGTCTACATCCAGATCTGAAGGTTTCTCAGGACTGTAAAACCGTGAGGGACAGTGCTGATTATAATCACACCGGAGAGGGATTTCCAATTAATTTATGTGCATTTGGAGCCCAAAGATTCTCCTCCGGTCGTCACTATTGGGAAGTAGAACTGGCACAAGAAAACACACCTCCCAAAAACTATTGGTTAATTGGTGTGATGAAAGATGGAAATTTAACTGCAAGAGACAAATCTGGTTTAACTCCATTCTACGGTTTCTGGTTCTTGTATTCAGACGGTCCTAATGGCTTTGAAATCAACACTAATCCATCAGTTAAACTCCCACTGACACCGAGACCTGAGCGACTGGGAGTTCTGTTGGATTATGATGACGGTCAGCTGTCGTTTTACAACGTCAAAGAGAGAAAACATCTCCTGACCATTAAAACCAAATTCTCTGGATCAGTCCGTCCTCTGTTCAATCCTGGAGCTGGTGATCTGAGTGAGCTTAGAATCCTGGACTGTACAAAACCTGTAGAACCAGCTGAATCCAGTCAGCCTTTACTGAGTAATAACAGCGCAGACGGGAAAGTGGTCAGTCTCTGCAGTCTGAGCCGGAAAGAGAATTGATTAGTATTTTATTTTATTTTATTAATGCCAAGGTACCAAAGATAAATTACAGAAAATGTCAATATTGCATAGAAAGAAGTGGCATTACATGCAAAGCACAATTTACAAACAAATGTAAACATAAACAAATAATACTAAACAAATGATTTAACAAAATAAATTAAAAAGATTAAACAGCCTTAAGGTTTTGGGAAGATTAAATAGTTTGGATATACTGTTGAACCTCTTTTTTAAAAAAAAAAACTATATATAAAGGATTTTAATGAGTGAATTTACTGTGGAGAATATGAAATTTTGCAAGAAGTCATAATAGGTAAATAATAAAATATTCATTAATTTTGTCTCTTTGAATATTAAAGAAGCCGAACAGTACATCCTTAAAAAGCAGAGAGAAACCCTGGAGCACACTGCGATGGATAACATTAGATAATTCAATCCAGAATAGCTGTGTGTGAGGACAATCCCAAACGATATGTATATCACTTTCATTAGGGTCTCCACAAAAACAACAGCTTGTATCTATGTCTGATTTAAACCTTTTCAAAAACACTTTAGCTGGGTAAAATCTGAATGAGATTTCTCTAACCTTGTTAGTTATTATATATTCCGAGGACAGAGTCTTTTTCCAATCAATATGATCAGCCACATTCCTCCAATAAGACATCACATATGGAGTTGTTACAAGCTCCTTTTGAAAATGGGATCTAACTGATAGTTACGTGAAGAATATGGTGACAAAAAGCAGTTTTCCTCCTGGGATTTCAAAAGGGTCTAAAGATAAAGATAAAGTGCTGGATGATTTAATGAGTCCCTTAAAGGGTTAGTTCACCCAAAAATGAAAATTATGTAATTAATAACTCACCCTCATGTCGTTCCAAACCCGTGAGACCTCCGTTTATCTTCAGAACACAGTTTAAGATATTTTAGATTTAGTCCGAGAGCTCTCAGTCCCTCCATTGAAGCTGTATGTACGGTCTACTGTCCATGTCCAGAAAGGGAAGAAAAACATCATCAAAGTAGTCCATGTGACATCAGAGGGACAGTTAGAATATTTTGAAGCATCGAAAATACATTTTGGTCCAAAAATAGCAAAAACTATGACTTTATTCAGCATTGTCTTCTCTTCCGTGTCTGTTGTGTGAGAGAGTTCAAAACAAAGCAGTTTGTGATATCCGGTTCACGAACGAATCATTCGATGTAACCGGATCTTCTTGAACCAGTTCACCAAATCGAACTGAATCATTTTAAACGGTTCGCATCTCCAATACGCATTAATCCACAAATGACTTAAGCTGTTAACTTGTTTAATGTAGCTGAAACTCCCTCTGAGTTAAAACAAACCAATATCCCGGAGTAATTCATTTACTCAAACAGTACACTGACTGAACTGCTGTGAAGAGAGAACTGAAGATGAAGACCGAGCTGAGTCAGATAACGAACAAACGATTGACTCGTTCAAGGAGATCCGGTTACACTGAATGATTCGTTCGCCAACCGGATATCACACACTGCTTTGTTTTGAACTCTCTCACAACAGACACGGAAGAGAAGACAATGCTGAATAAAGTCATAGTTTTTGCTATTTTTGGACCAAAATGTATTTTCGATGCTTCAAAATATTCTAACTGTCCCTCTGATGTCACATGGACTACTTTGATGATGTTTTTCTTACCTTTCTGGACATGGACAGTAGACCGTACACACAGCTTCAATGGAGGGACTGAGAGCTCTCGGACTAAATCTAAAATATCTTAAACTGTGTTCTGAAGATAAACGGAGGTCTCACGGGTTTGGAACGACATGAGGGTGAGTTATTAATTACATAATTTTCATTTTTGGGTGAAAAATGAAATTCCTTTAAATGAGTTCCTTAACCGCTCCTTTAGGAATATCATTCATGACAATGGAGAATTCTATGGGAGTTACTGGAAAATTACATTTACATAATAATTCTTTGTAACTTAAAATAAGACCTTCTGAGTTAAATAACTGGGAAACAACAACAACTACAACAACAACAAAAAAATCAAACAAGTTATTAAAAAACAAATTTCCTCTTATATAAAATGTCTTGATTGTTTCAAATGAAGTACCGCTGAGGCATGCTTAAAAATGAATGACCATGCAAGTAATGCCTGTTTATGAAATTAAGATAAATTGTAAGGGATTCTAGCAATATTATAAATACAGATCAATAGGAAAGGGAGACCACCTAATTTGGAAAATAAGTAATTGGGGATAAAATTCCAGATTGAGTTGACAGAAAAACTGTCTAATCCAATTAATTTAGAAAGTGTTGTTCAAAGAAGAGAAATCAAGATAATTATACCCACCATAATCATATGTGTTCATTAATAAGTACTCTTTATTACCTTTGTTACAACATTCAGTTAATAGAAAATAAACATCATGACAGAAATTCACAGATTTATAAACTGTGAAATGTAAAAAGCTACAATTTGAGACCAGAAATGCTGTAACTGTAACAGTAAATAATAAGTACAATAATGATGATGATGATAAAGACGATGCACCCGTTTGTAAGAAAGCTGCTGAATTAATTCCTCTATCCAATGCTGTCACTTCATGGGACAAAAGAACGAACAATACTGTAGGTTTAAGGCTTGTATACAGTGTTTTATTATTATTAAACAATACAAACATTAAAACATTAAGGAAGTACACTTAGAATCATAAAGACAAAAAATATATAATAATAATAGTAATAATATACACACAGATTTGTGGCCAGAGTAACTCCAGTCTATGGACAAAGTTTATGAGTCTGTCATGTGATTAAGGAACGACTCAAACCCGAAAGACTCATGAGATGAACCAAGCAATTCTCTTTCCAGCTCAGACTGCAATGGTTAACTCAAACTCGAAGACTTATCAGACAAGAGGTGAGGTGAGCTTGTCACTGACTGAAGACCCAGGTAAACAATGAATTAATCTTTCCTGTTTATTATAGTGTTATAGTTTTGTATTGTTTGTAGTGTGATCAACGTTTGCATATCAGTACTAGTAGACGTTAGGGAAGTAACACGTAACATTTTAATTATATTTGATAAAATTAACTAAATGAACATAATGACTCAAAAAAAAAAAAAAAGATTTGTTCGTTTTGCTGAACGAGACTCAAAGGTTCAAGTGGGTAAAATGATCTGAACGTCACATCATTAATGAGTCTCATCTCCGTTTCCCCTTAAGAGCCTGTTTCGCTCATACCATAGTGAATTTGATATTTCCCGGCGGAATTTGCAAGTGCAAAGACAGAACGCGTCTCCGAGATGAAACGGAGCTGCTCGTGCACGAGCAAAGAGGTAGCCTAATTCTGATACATGCAACGACTAATTATTATGACATCTAGGCATTTTTATATTTATGTAGCCAACACAATAATATTCTTTTACATTGTAATCCTTTAGTTTTTAATATGTGGCATGTTTATGTGCTGCTTTGCATCCTTGTGTGTGTAATAAACAGAGTGTGGACCCACCTAACATGCTCTTTAAATAACAAAAAAAACAACCTCGCCGTTGACTTTAGAGCAGGTTTGAGTTGGTCTATGGCACAGTTTATTGTCAGTTCCTCAAAATAGCAACGTGCCAAGAATGCGCTTGAACACACCTCTTTTTTAGACCAGCACACCCATGAGCGCACAAATTAATGCACATGCATTTATTATTTAAACAACGGGGCACAGGACAGGGAATTGAGAACTACATCGGACTGAAACTAGCAAACACATTGTGCTAGATATATGATCACAGCAACATACTATAATAAATGAAAGTTAACATGAAACAAATCAGTCTGAGATACTCTTCATCATTACATTTACATTACATTTAGTCATTTAGCAAATGCATTTATCCAAAGCGACTTAAAAATGAGGACAATAAAAGCAGTCAAAACTACAAAAAAGCATCAATATATAAGTACAAACAAGTACAAGTCTCGGTTAGCCTAACGCAGTACACGTAGCAAGGTATATATAGAGAGAGAGAGAGAGAGAGAGAGAGAGAGAGGCAGAGAGAGAGAAAGATAGAGAGAGACAGAGAGAGAGACACAGAGA
>NW_026775160.1:0-4000 GCF_963082965.1 Carassius carassius | reverse complement strand
ATTAAAACATGTCTTTATGCAATACATGACTTGGTCACCATTGGATCCTCTGCAGTGAATGGGTGCCATCAGAATGAGAGTTCAAACAGCTGATAAAAACATCATAATCTACATGACTCCAGCCCCTAAATTAATGTTTTGAGAAGTGAAAAGCTACATATCTGAAAGAAACAAGTCCATTATTAACTGGTTAAGATGTTCAAACCATTGCTTCAGCTAAATAAAAGTCTACGAATAAAAGTGTATTTTCTTACAACACTTATTTTTCATTTGTTTTAAGATAAAATCTTACAAACTTTTGCAAGATATTACAAAATAAATGTCATTATTTTTATGAAAATGACAAATTTGACCACTGTTAGCATGCGGTAAGAGTGCAGTATGGAGTTATAATGTGAATAGCAGATCTCAGCTAATTTGGTTTGGAAGAATTTAATAAAATATTTCCAAGTTCGATATATTAAAATAATTTTTTAAAATTTGTTTGCATATCTAGTTTCTGATATTAAGATGTGATGAAACAGGTCTCATTAGCTGCATGTAGGCTGAATGGGCCGTTCCTTATTAACATCTCACAGGACACTCTTCAAAGATTTAAACCATTAACAACAGAGCTTTTAAAGTATTCATCTCCAGACCAGTTTAAAGATCAGTGAAAATGCTGCTGATGGCACTGACATTCCTCCAGCATCAGAATGTTGAAAGAATGCTGCGCTTCAGTTGTCAGGGTTTCTTTTCTGATTTGCTGATTAACGTGTTTCGTCATGTTGTTAGATCCACATAGCTTGAGGTTTAACCCAGACTGACAGTCACTGATTAACTGCTGTGAACAAAAGGGAAAGCTAGAGTGTTATTTAATCACTGTGGATCCTGAAACAACCACATTTCTGCACTTTTATTTACTTATCTTCTCTTTTGACGAAGTATTGCTTAAGGTATCAGAACTTTTTTTTTTTTAGGATTCTTTTCTGATAAAAAAAAAGTTTAAAAGAATTTATTATTAACTAAAGATTAATGGGCTATTATATATCAAATAACAATATTGTTTTATATTATTTATGAAATATTTTAAACATTTTTAAAACATAAATTATCATTTGAATGAGTCCTTGCTCAATATTACAAGTTTTAATATTAATTTCTTAAGAAAAAAAAACTTACTGACTTCAAATGTTTGAACAGTAATATTGTATGTCTGTGTAACAATAATTGAAAATTCATATGTAGTCTATATATACACAATGAGCTCTGGGGAAATGACAGGATGCCCTTCCTGCCGTCCTGTTTACATCCACATATTCATAAATAACCTATTACCAGCGGCCCTGCCAAATCCTATATTGTATATTTTAATCATAACCAGCCTTTATTTTGACCAAATTTAAATCTGATCTGACATTGCAGTTGGGTTTCTGTTGGTTTTAACTTCAATATGTCTGTTGGGTGGTATACTTCACATCATGAATGTCTAGTCTTCTCTATGACTAATATATGCCTATCAGATCGGTGGAAACCTGTCCAGCTATTGTTAACTCTTCTGTGACTTTTAGAAGGCAAAGGAATTTAGCTCTGAACGTGTTTGAAATGTTGTCTGCTCTTCTTTGTGCTTTGGAGGCAGAGCAGATTATCGATTATCGATGCTGTGGTGGTGTCTGGTGTGTGTCTTAACTGTAAACTAAAACTGTCTTGTACTCTTCTACTACCTTAAAGGCATACTGCACCCCAAAATGAATATTTTGTCATTAATCGCTTACCCCCATGTTGTTCCAAACCCATAAAAGCTTTGTTCATCTTCGGAACACAATTTAAGATATTTTGGATGAAAACTGGGAGGCTTTTTACTGTACCATAGACTGCCAAGTAAGTTACACTGTCAAAGTCCAGAAAAGTATGAAAGACATCGTCAAAATAGTCCATCTGCCATCAGTGGTTCAACCGTAACCTTATGAATCGATGAGAATACTTTTTGTATGCAAAGAAAACAAACATAACGACTTTATTCAACAATTCATCTCCTCTGTTTCTCTCCACATCACTGTAGCGCCAACAATGATTTGAAAGAAAACAGCGCAACCTTGTGACGCAGCAGACACAGAAGAACGTAAGCTACCTACGTTCAATTCATATTATCCAACATGGCGCTACGGTGATGTGGAGAGAAACGAAGAAAAGTCGTTATTTTTATTTTATTCGCATACAAAAAGTATTCTCGTCGCTTCATAATGTTAAGGTTGAACCACTGATAGATGGACTATTCTGACGATGTCTTTCATACTTTTCTGGACTTTGACAGTGTGACTTACTTGGCAGTCTATGGGACAGTCACAAGCCTCCAGATTTTCATCCAAAATATCTTAAACTATGTTTTGAAGACAAACAAAGCCTTTCAGGTTTGGAACGACATGGGAGTAAGTGATTAATGACAAAATTTTAATTGTGGGGTGAGTATCCCTTTCATGTTGACAACAGTATAAGCCTACTCCTACAACTATTTACATTTTTCTGTAAACAGTCATTGGAAGCTACTCTTTTGTGACCATGGTAAACATTATATTCAAGATTAAAGATTTTTATTCGTAGCATACACGATTATATATAGAATATATAACCAGCAGTGAAATGTGAGTAGTGAAACTATAACATCTTACAGTAAATAAGTGGCTAAAATAAACATTTTCTCTATCACATTAATCTCTTTCCCGAAGACTCCATCACAAAAAAAATGCTTATTTTGTGAGCACACCACGAAAAAAATAATGTTGTAGATTTAAACACAGCAGATACATATGAGGGCGCCTTCTTGTGGACAAGAGTGAAAATGGCAGTTCAGACTTTTTTGCAGTGTGTGTGTGTGCGTGTGTGAGTTGGACTGCATGTTCCTGCAACTACGAATGTGTCCACTAGATGCTGCTAGATTAACACGTCTAAAAACTCCAAATCTGCCGTGGAGGTTTGGAACTGGTTTCTTCTCTACAAAGATATTTCATAATAAAAGCATTCGAATTAACAAATTATTATTATTGTTATTTTAATAAATAAATGTAACATCTACAATTATTAGAAATATTCAATTCTATTATATTTTAAGTCGCATGGGTATATTTGTAGCAATAGCCAACAATACATTGTACAGGTCGAAATGATCGATTTTTCTTGTATGCCAAAAATCATTAGGATATTAAGTAAAGATCATGTTCCATGAAGATATTTTGTAAATTTCCTACTATAAATATATCAAAACTACATTTTTGATTAGTAATATGCATTGCTAAAACCTTAATTTGGACAACTTCAAATGTGGTTTCCTCAATATTTTGATTCTTTGCACCTTCAGATTCCAGATTCCATCTCGTCCTGGAAAGCCAATGCGCTGCAGAGTTAAGCTCCAACCTTGATCAAACTCACCTGTGATTTTCAAATGATCCTGAACACACTGATTAGCATGCTCAGCTGTGTTTGATTAGGGTTAGAGCTAAACTCTGCAGGAAAGTGGATGTCGTGGGCCAGATTTGAGAATACTTGTCCTATCCTAACCATACACAGTAAGCACTGGGAAATGACAGAATGCTTTTCATGTAAAATGATTAGGCTTATATATAATATTCCATCATGCCTATCATTAATACATAATTTAATATTCTTTGGAGTATTAATTATAATTTTTCTTAAGGCAGCAATCTTTGTTCCTGAATTAATGTTACTGTCCATTCAGGCCCTTCAAAGTGGATTTGCAAATATTCTAGCAGACTAGACCTGATATGAGCAGAACAAGCATCCTGACATCATAACAACTACACATGTAACTCGTACAGCTGTGCCGCCCGGCTAGTGCTTGCTGAAGGACAGCCTCAGTCCACCAGTAGGTTGTTAAAGATTAGGATGTGATGCAAGCTTGGCTGAGGTCAGAGGTTAATCTCTCACTGGCATCCTGGAATAGCAGCACTGGATGCTCTGCTCTGGCTCTCTGTCTGCGGTCTGAATAAGCAGCCGCTGTCCCTGA
>NW_026775159.1:0-3000 GCF_963082965.1 Carassius carassius | reverse complement strand
TTTGCTGTGTCCCAAACTGAAGTGTGGGGACTCCGAAGTGCGATTACATCACAGCGTCATGACGCAAGCTGTCCCAAAGTCAGAATGCACACTCCGAAGGGCGCACTCTGAAGTGTAGATCTGATGGACACTTCGCACCCTACCATATCCCAGAATCACTTGCGTGCATACGACGACGGAGTTTATATTCAAAGAACAAGGCAGGTGAGAGCTCTGTGGGGGACTTCACTTTGAAATGTACGTATTGTGTTTTCATTTACCCAAATACCTAGCGAAAGTGTTAAAAGCCAGTTTTTTTACATAAAGCCCACAAACATGAGACAGCCACTATATAAGGCAATGGTCTTTCCCTGTGTTGTGTTTCCGTAGTGCTGTCATTCAAGAGATGTCTACAAATGTTTAAACCAAACTTTAGCACTTCAGTATTTTGTACACATGCCTGCTGTCATATTTTCTAATGTTAATATTGCTTTGTATTTTTCATAAGTGTTTGCATTTTCTCTTGTTTTAGTACTATTCTGGAGAAAGTGAGCCTGATGGGGAAAGACTTCAAAAATACAAAGTTAATAGACAATTTTTAATTAATCGTACAGCTTTTCAATTTGTTTTTTAAATGTCATATTGTCAATAAACAACCAAATTTCTGTAGTGTATTTTTGTGGTGCAAGTTGTATACAATATTCATTTTATGTGTGAGATTTGTTCGTAAATAATGAGTACTTTTCTGTAGATTTTGTATTTTTGTTTTGCATATTCATGTGTAAATAAAAGAGAAGTACTTATGTATGTTGTCAATTTGTTTAATGCAGCTTATAATTTTTTTTCACAAAACATTTTATTTTTCCATCCTGTAAATATTTTTTTACACATTAAAACAAATTGGTCAATAATTGAAAGTACTTTTTACAACCATTTACAGCATAGTTTAGGATTAAGATCAGGAAAACAGCATCAGTTTGAGCCAAGCGCTGTCTCCATGTGTTCTGGGGTCTTCAGGAGGTCAATCTCTTGGTGAATGTACAGCAGCTCCTCAGTGACTCGGAGGATAATACAGTGACAGTGGAACGAGACACATGTCAAACACTCTGGAGACCATCTGTATGATGTACCACTGGCAGACAGCAGAGAAACACCAGGGTCTGGATTGTGGCACCCATTCATTGTTTCCCTGAGCAAGACACTTAACCCCTAGTTGCTCCAGAGGCGTGCGACCTCTGACATATATAGCAAATGTAAGTCGTTTTGGAAAAAAAGCGTCAGCTAAATGAATAAATGTAATCAGATGAGAGTTTCTCGAGCGCAAACATGCGGGAACTTCCTTCTCTTTGTATTTGCTATAATTCAACACATTACACTCATTCATAAAAAAAGAAGTAGGCTATGTAAGTATAAATATACTTTGCGTCCACTAGAGGACGCTCATAGCCTGAAATATATCAGAATATTTTATTTTCCTCTTCCTCATACACACACAGGGAATGATGGGAACATATATCAGTCTATATAAACATTTACAGTCAGCAAATTAACATTTGATGTGGAGCAATCAGAAATGTGCGTGTTTGTGAAGCAGGAGCTCAAAGTCATGAGAGGAAGTTTGTGAGAAAATGTTCAGCTCCGCTACAGAACTGCTGAGGTTCTCTCAAAAGTTAACATTAACGTAGATGTTCTCAAACCGTTACCGCAAAAACATATTTATGGACTGTTTTTATCTGAAACTTTTTTTATTTGGACGTCCATCTAGCGTTTTTTTTTTTTTTGATGTTACTGTTTGTTTCAGAACGTTCAGAAAAATTCTAATGTAACATTCCTATAATGTTTGCAAAATGATACAATGTAATGTTTCCTTAACATTCAAATAACCAGGAAAAACACAATTTTAAAATATTAAATAACTGGATGTTCCGAGGGCATTTGAAAAATACGTTTTAATAACTTACAAATGTTCTAAGAATGGTTTCCTAATGTTTCTGTCTTAGCTGGGACATTTCTGACATGTTTCTGAGGAAACATCTATATGTGTGTGTGTGTGTGTGTGTGTGTGTGTGTGTGTGTGTGTGTGTGTGTGTGTGTGTGTGTGCGCGCGCCAGAGAGTTTACTATAGTTTAAAATGAGCATGTTGTCAACATTTACTCGCCCTCAAGCTGTTCTAAACCTATTAGAGTTTCCTCCTTCTGCTGAACACACACACAGACAAACACACACACACACACACACACACACTCTCTCTCTCTCCCCTCCCTCACACACACACACTCACACACACACACACACATATTCTCTCTCTCTCTCTCTCTCTCTCTCTCTCTCTCTCTCTCACACACACACACGCACACTCTCTCTCTCTCTCTCACACACACACACACACACACACACACACACACACTCTCTCTCTCCCCCTCCCTCACACACACACACTCTCTCGCTCTCTCTCTCTCTCTCTCTCACACACACACACACACACACACACACACACACACACACACACACAGACTAACACCCCATCAGACCTACACACATGTATATAATGTTAAATTCCAAGTTCAGTGTTAGTTTATTTTAGTTTTTGTGTTTTATGTACATGATTTCGGCATTATAATCCTTTTTATTTTATTTATTAATCTTATAATATTATGTTTTATTTTATTTTATTTAACTATTATTATAATGTTTGGTGTACTTAATGTTCAAAATCAATTTCTATGTTGTTTTTTGATGCTTTGGCAATACAAAATGTATTTTTTTTGTCATGCCAATAAAGCTTTCTGAATTGAATTGAGTGTGTGTGTGAGAGAGTGAGAGAGAGAGAGAGAGAGAGAGAGTGTGTGTGTGTGTGTGTGTGTGTGTGTGTGTGTGTGTGTGTGTGTGTGTGTGTGTGTGTGTGTGTGTGAGAGAGAGAGAGAGAGAGAGAGAGTATGTGTGTGTGTGTGTGTGAGAGAGAGAGAGAGAGAGAGAGAGAGAGTGTGTGTGTGTGTGTGTGTGTGTGTGTGTGTGTGTGTG
>NW_026775158.1:0-36481 GCF_963082965.1 Carassius carassius | reverse complement strand
GTGTTAGGGTTATAGGGATAAATGCGAAGATTGATCACCTTTGAATTGATCGACCCCCCATATCTTGTGATCCGTATCTGCTAGAGAGCTGAAACGTGGTTTATCATACTCCTTGGCCCCTCCCCAGTCGATTGCACTTGGTTTCGTCGGTCTAGCGCCACCAGGTGCCGAGATATGGAGTTGATCACTTACTTGATTTTCGAATGTATGGGTGGGACTTAGTGTTTTTGGGGCATCATGTATGGTGCGAATCGTTCATTTATTTGCAATACGATAAGTGCTCTATTTCAGAAATGACTTTGTGTTTTGTCTTCATTCTTGTTAGAATTAAATTGTCATACTACTGTCTTAAAAAAAAGATTTTCATGTTATGAATCAAAGTTTTATAGAAATAAAAAAACAGATATTTGTCTCTTGTCACAATATATTTATGGTATGTAAAAAAGTCTTATTGGAAAAATTATATATCTATATATTTAAATATACATTTAGATACATACATATACAACATTCCCTTTTCACGTGTATATGATTTTAACAGGTTCACACGTTATGTGACATCTACATCTTGTGGTCACACAAAGGTACTGCACTGTCGAGTATCCTTTTTATATGTAGTATTTTTGTAGAATCTAATAAACAGAATATACAATATATATAATATAAATCTATCAATGTATTTCTCACGTGTTCACTACCTCTTTTTGTGAAAACCAACCGAAAAAATAAATTATTTACAGTCACACCAAAGAAGACTCCCCCACTGTGATTGAATTTATTATTTTTATTCTGTTCTATTTGAAAATGTATAAGTATTTTATTTCAGAAATGACTTTGTTTTTAAATATTCACTCTAGGGCAAATGCCTGAAGGTGAGGAGACTGGTGTGTAGGTTTTTCTCGTGCTTTTACACAGATAAAATAATAATAAAGATAATAATGATTCTTACAAATGAATGAATCAATGCACAATTAAATTAAACACTGGAGAAAGTTTTATTTGAATTTAAATGTATTTACAATAGCATTGATAAAAAATAAACTCATCTTGATAAATCACACTTAACTGATGTATAATACATATGTGTATATGCATATGTGCATGTATATTTGTGTATGTATGTATATGGTTTTCACAGGTTCTCATGTCTTTAGGGGTTTAGGGTCTTTGAGGGGCTCGTCCCGATCGCGACGTAAGTGTCCGGCGTCTCTGTCATGTTCCACTTCAAAATGAGCCCTGTTGAGTTTTGGCACAAGTGGCGCGAGTGAGGCATCACATATGGTTCGGTGCCTATACCCGGGGCCTTGTGGGTCCCACGGAGACCAGAGCGGGCCCAGGTAGGGTGTCGGGGGGCGGGCTTTGGATCGCGGGCGGTCCCGTCTCTCTAACACCACCAGGAGCCGAGTTACAGGGTCGATCCCACCAATAGCCCTATAAGCGTTAGGGTAGGGTTAGGGTTTGTGTTAGGTTATAGGGATAAATGCGAAGATTGATCACCTTTGAATTGATCGACCCCCATATCTTGTGATCCGTATCTGCTAGAGAGCTGAAACGTGGTTTATCATACTCTTGGCCCCTCCCCAGTCGATTGCACTTGGTTTCGTCGGTCTAGCGCCACCAGGTGCCGAGATATGGAGTTGATCACTTACTTGATTTTCGAATGTATGGGTGGGACTTAGTGTTTTTGGGGCATCATGTATGGTGCGAATCGTTCATTTATTTGCAATACGATAAGTGCTCTATTTCAGAAATGACTTTGTGTTTTGTCTTCATTCTTGTTAGAATTAAATTGTCATACTACTGTCTTAAAAAAAAAGATTTTCATGTTATGAATCAAAGTTTTATAGAAATAAAAAAAACAGATATTTGTCTCTTGTCACAATATATTTATGGTATGTAAAAAAGTCTTATTGGAAAAATTATATATCTATATATTTAAATATACATTTAGATACATACATATACAACATTCCCTTTTCACGTGTATATGATTTTAACAGGTTCACACGTTATGTGACATCTACATCTTGTGGTCACACAAAGGTACTGCACTGTCGAGTATCCTTTTTATATGTAGTATTTTTGTAGAATCTAATAAACAGAATATACAATATATATAATATAAATCTATCAATGTATTTCTCACGTGTTCACTACCTCTTTTTGTGAAAACCAACCGAAAAAATAAATTATTTACAGTCACACCAAAGAAGACTCCCCACTGTGATTGAATTTATTATTTTTATTCTGTTCTATTTGAAAATGTATAAGTATTTTATTTCAGAAATGACTTTGTTTTTAAATATTCACTCTAGGGCAAATGCCTGAAGGTGAGGAGACTGGTGTGTAGGTTTTTCTCGTGCTTTTACACAGATAAAATAATAATAAAGATAATAATGATCTTACAAATGAATGAATCAATGCACAATTAAATTAAACTGGAGAAAGTTTTATTTGAATTTAAATGTATTTACAATAGCATTGATAAAAAATAAACTCATCTTGATAAATCACACTTAACTGATGTATAATACATATGTGTATATGCATATGTGCATGTATATTTGTGTATGTATGTATATGGTTTTCACAGGTTCTCATGTCTTTAGGGGTTTAGGGTCTTTGAGGGGCTCGTCCCGATCGCGACGTAAGTGGTCCGGCGTCTCTGTCATGTTCCACTTCAAAATGAGCCCTGTTGAGTTTTGGCACAAGTGGCGCGAGTGAGGCATCACATATGGTTCGGTGCCTATACCGGGGCCTTGTGGGTCCCACGGAGACCAGAGCGGGCCCAGGTAGGGTGTCGGGGGGCGGGCTTTGGATCGCGGGCGGTCCCGTCTCTCTAACACCACCAGGAGCCGAGTTACAGGGTCGATCCCACCAATAGCCCTATAAGCGTTAGGTTAGGGTTAGGGTTTGTGTTAGGTTATAGGGATAAATGCGAAGATTGATCACCTTTGAATTGATCGACCCCCCATATCTTGTGATCCGTATCTGCTAGAGAGCTGAAACGTGGTTTATCATACTCCTTGGCCCCTCCCCAGTCGATTGCACTTGGTTTCGTCGGTCTAGCGCCACCAGGTGCCGAGATATGGAGTTGATCACTTACTTGATTTTCGAATGTATGGGTGGGACTTAGTGTTTTTGGGGCATCATGTATGGTGCGAATCGTTCATTTATTTGCAATACGATAAGTGCTCTATTTCAGAAATGACTTTGTGTTTTGTCTTCATTCTTGTTAGAATTAAATTGTCATACTACTGTCTTAAAAAAAAAGATTTTCATGTTATGAATCAAAGTTTTATAGAAATAAAAAAAACAGATATTTGTCTCTTGTCACAATATATTTATGGTATGTAAAAAAGTCTTATTGGAAAAATTATATATCTATATATTTAAATATACATTTAGATACATACATATACAACATTCCCTTTTCACGTGTATATGATTTTAACAGGTTCACACGTTATGTGACATCTACATCTTGTGGTCACACAAAGGTACTGCACTGTCGAGTATCCTTTTTATATGTAGTATTTTTGTAGAATCTAATAAACAGAATATACAATATATATAATATAAATCTATCAATGTATTTCTCACGTGTTCACTACCTCTTTTTGTGAAAACCAACCGAAAAAATAAATTATTTACAGTCACACCAAAGAAGACTCCCCCACTGTGATTGAATTTATTATTTTTATTCTGTTCTATTTGAAAATGTATAAGTATTTTATTTCAGAAATGACTTTGTTTTTAAATATTCACTCTAGGGCAAATGCCTGAAGGTGAGGAGACTGGTGTGTAGGTTTTTCTCGTGCTTTTACACAGATAAAATAATAATAAAGATAATAATGATTCTTACAAATGAATGAATCAATGCACAATTAAATTAAACTGGAGAAAGTTTTATTTGAATTTAAATGTATTTACAATAGCATTGATAAAAAATAAACTCATCTTGATAAATCACACTTAACTGATGTATAATACATATGTGTATATGCATATGTGCATGTATATTTGTGTATGTATGTATATGGTTTTCACAGGTTCTCATGTCTTTAGGGGTTTAGGGTCTTTGAGGGGCTCGTCCCGATCGCGACGTAAGTGGTCCGGCGTCTCTGTCATGTTCCACTTCAAAATGAGCCCTGTTGAGTTTTGGCACAAGTGGCGCGAGTGAGGCATCACATATGGTTCGGTGCCTATACCCGGGGCCTTGTGGGTCCCACGGAGACCAGAGCGGGCCCAGGTAGGGTGTCGGGGGGCGGGCTTTGGATCGCGGGCGGTCCCGTCTCTCTAACACCACCAGGAGCCGAGTTACAGGGTCGATCCCACCAATAGCCCTATAAGCGTTAGGGTTAGGGTTAGGGTTTGTGTTAGGTTATAGGGATAAATGCGAAGATTGATCACCTTTGAATTGATCGACCCCCCATATCTTGTGATCCGTATCTGCTAGAGAGCTGAAACGTGGTTTATCATACTCCTTGGCCCCTCCCCAGTCGATTGCACTTGGTTTCGTCGGTCTAGCGCCACCAGGTGCCGAGATATGGAGTTGATCACTTACTTGATTTTCGAATGTATGGGTGGGACTTAGTGTTTTTGGGGCATCATGTATGGTGCGAATCGTTCATTTATTTGCAATACGATAAGTGCTCTATTTCAGAAATGACTTTGTGTTTTGTCTTCATTCTTGTTAGAATTAAATTGTCATACTACTGTCTTAAAAAAAAAGATTTTCATGTTATGAATCAAAGTTTTATAGAAATAAAAAAAACAGATATTTGTCTCTTGTCACAATATATTTATGGTATGTAAAAAAGTCTTATTGGAAAAATTATATATCTATATATTTAAATATACATTTAGATACATACATATACAACATTCCCTTTTCACGTGTATATGATTTTAACAGGTTCACACGTTATGTGACATCTACATCTTGTGGTCACACAAAGGTACTGCACTGTCGAGTATCCTTTTTATATGTAGTATTTTTGTAGAATCTAATAAACAGAATATACAATATATATAATATAAATCTATCAATGTATTTCTCACGTGTTCACTACCTCTTTTTGTGAAAACCAACCGAAAAAATAAATTATTTACAGTCACACCAAAGAAGACTCCCCCACTGTGATTGAATTTATTATTTTTATTCTGTTCTATTTGAAAATGTATAAGTATTTTATTTCAGAAATGACTTTGTTTTTAAATATTCACTCTAGGGCAAATGCCTGAAGGTGAGGAGACTGGTGTGTAGGTTTTTCTCGTGCTTTTACACAGATAAAATAATAATAAAGATAATAATGATTCTTACAAATGAATGAATCAATGCACAATTAAATTAAACTGGAGAAAGTTTTATTTGAATTTAAATGTATTTACAATAGCATTGATAAAAAATAAACTCATCTTGATAAATCACACTTAACTGATGTATAATACATATGTGTATATGCATATGTGCATGTATATTTGTGTATGTATGTATATGGTTTTCACAGGTTCTCATGTCTTTAGGGGTTTAGGGTCTTTGAGGGGCTCGTCCCGATCGCGACGTAAGTGGTCCGGCGTCTCTGTCATGTTCCACTTCAAAATGAGCCCTGTTGAGTTTTGGCACAAGTGGCGCGAGTGAGGCATCACATATGGTTCGGTGCCTATACCCGGGGCCTTGTGGGTCCCACGGAGACCAGAGCGGGCCCAGGTAGGGTGTCGGGGGGCGGGCTTTGGATCGCGGGCGGTCCCGTCTCTCTAACACCACCAGGAGCCGAGTTACAGGGTCGATCCCACCAATAGCCCTATAAGCGTTAGGGTTAGGGTTAGGGTTTGTGTTAGGGTTATAGGGATAAATGCGAAGATTGATCACCTTTGAATTGATCGACCCCCCATATCTTGTGATCCGTATCTGCTAGAGAGCTGAAACGTGGTTTATCATACTCCTTGGCCCCTCCCCAGTCGATTGCACTTGGTTTCGTCGGTCTAGCGCCACCAGGTGCCGAGATATGGAGTTGATCACTTACTTGATTTTCGAATGTATGGGTGGGACTTAGTGTTTTTGGGGCATCATGTATGGTGCGAATCGTTCATTTATTTGCAATACGATAAGTGCTCTATTTCAGAAATGACTTTGTGTTTTGTCTTCATTCTTGTTAGAATTAAATTGTCATACTACTGTCTTAAAAAAAAAGATTTTCATGTTATGAATCAAAGTTTTATAGAAATAAAAAAAACAGATATTTGTCTCTTGTCACAATATATTTATGGTATGTAAAAAAGTCTTATTGGAAAAATTATATATCTATATATTTAAATATACATTTAGATACATACATATACAACATTCCCTTTTCACGTGTATATGATTTTAACAGGTTCACACGTTATGTGACATCTACATCTTGTGGTCACACAAAGGTACTGCACTGTCGAGTATCCTTTTTATATGTAGTATTTTTGTAGAATCTAATAAACAGAATATACAATATATATAATATAAATCTATCAATGTATTTCTCACGTGTTCACTACCTCTTTTTGTGAAAACCAACCGAAAAAATAAATTATTTACAGTCACACCAAAGAAGACTCCCCCACTGTGATTGAATTTATTATTTTTATTCTGTTCTATTTGAAAATGTATAAGTATTTTATTTCAGAAATGACTTTGTTTTTAAATATTCACTCTAGGGCAAATGCCTGAAGGTGAGGAGACTGGTGTGTAGGTTTTTCTCGTGCTTTTACACAGATAAAATAATAATAAAGATAATAATGATTCTTACAAATGAATGAATCAATGCACAATTAAATTAAACTGGAGAAAGTTTTATTTGAATTTAAATGTATTTACAATAGCATTGATAAAAAATAAACTCATCTTGATAAATCACACTTAACTGATGTATAATACATATGTGTATATGCATATGTGCATGTATATTTGTGTATGTATGTATATGGTTTTCACAGGTTCTCATGTCTTTAGGGGTTTAGGGTCTTTGAGGGGCTCGTCCCGATCGCGACGTAAGTGGTCCGGCGTCTCTGTCATGTTCCACTTCAAAATGAGCCCTGTTGAGTTTTGGCACAAGTGGCGCGAGTGAGGCATCACATATGGTTCGGTGCCTATACCCGGGGCCTTGTGGGTCCCACGGAGACCAGAGCGGGCCCAGGTAGGGTGTCGGGGGGCGGGCTTTGGATCGCGGGCGGTCCCGTCTCTCTAACACCACCAGGAGCCGAGTTACAGGGTCGATCCCACCAATAGCCCTATAAGCGTTAGGGTTAGGGTTAGGGTTTGTGTTAGGTTATAGGGATAAATGCGAAGATTGATCACCTTTGAATTGATCGACCCCCCATATCTTGTGATCCGTATCTGCTAGAGAGCTGAAACGTGGTTTATCATACTCCTTGGCCCCTCCCCAGTCGATTGCACTTGGTTTCGTCGGTCTAGCGCCACCAGGTGCCGAGATATGGAGTTGATCACTTACTTGATTTTCGAATGTATGGGTGGGACTTAGTGTTTTTGGGGCATCATGTATGGTGCGAATCGTTCATTTATTTGCAATACGATAAGTGCTCTATTTCAGAAATGACTTTGTGTTTTGTCTTCATTCTTGTTAGAATTAAATTGTCATACTACTGTCTTAAAAAAAAAGATTTTCATGTTATGAATCAAAGTTTTATAGAAATAAAAAAAACAGATATTTGTCTCTTGTCACAATATATTTATGGTATGTAAAAAAGTCTTATTGGAAAAATTATATATCTATATATTTAAATATACATTTAGATACATACATATACAACATTCCCTTTTCACGTGTATATGATTTTAACAGGTTCACACGTTATGTGACATCTACATCTTGTGGTCACACAAAGGTACTGCACTGTCGAGTATCCTTTTTATATGTAGTATTTTTGTAGAATCTAATAAACAGAATATACAATATATATAATATAAATCTATCAATGTATTTCTCACGTGTTCACTACCTCTTTTTGTGAAAACCAACCGAAAAAATAAATTATTTACAGTCACACCAAAGAAGACTCCCCCACTGTGATTGAATTTATTATTTTTATTCTGTTCTATTTGAAAATGTATAAGTATTTTATTTCAGAAATGACTTTGTTTTTAAATATTCACTCTAGGGCAAATGCCTGAAGGTGAGGAGACTGGTGTGTAGGTTTTTCTCGTGCTTTTACACAGATAAAATAATAATAAAGATAATAATGATTCTTACAAATGAATGAATCAATGCACAATTAAATTAAACTGGAGAAAGTTTTATTTGAATTTAAATGTATTTACAATAGCATTGATAAAAAATAAACTCATCTTGATAAATCACACTTAACTGATGTATAATACATATGTGTATATGCATATGTGCATGTATATTTGTGTATGTATGTATATGGTTTTCACAGGTTCTCATGTCTTTAGGGGTTTAGGGTCTTTGAGGGGCTCGTCCCGATCGCGACGTAAGTGGTCCGGCGTCTCTGTCATGTTCCACTTCAAAATGAGCCCTGTTGAGTTTTGGCACAAGTGGCGCGAGTGAGGCATCACATATGGTTCGGTGCCTATACCCGGGGCCTTGTGGGTCCCACGGAGACCAGAGCGGGCCCAGGTAGGGTGTCGGGGGGCGGGCTTTGGATCGCGGGCGGTCCCGTCTCTCTAACACCACCAGGAGCCGAGTTACAGGGTCGATCCCACCAATAGCCCTATAAGCGTTAGGGTTAGGGTTAGGGTTTGTGTTAGGTTATAGGGATAAATGCGAAGATTGATCACCTTTGAATTGATCGACCCCCCATATCTTGTGATCCGTATCTGCTAGAGAGCTGAAACGTGGTTTATCATACTCCTTGGCCCCTCCCCAGTCGATTGCACTTGGTTTCGTCGGTCTAGCGCCACCAGGTGCCGAGATATGGAGTTGATCACTTACTTGATTTTCGAATGTATGGGTGGGACTTAGTGTTTTTGGGGCATCATGTATGGTGCGAATCGTTCATTTATTTGCAATACGATAAGTGCTCTATTTCAGAAATGACTTTGTGTTTTGTCTTCATTCTTGTTAGAATTAAATTGTCATACTACTGTCTTAAAAAAAAAGATTTTCATGTTATGAATCAAAGTTTTATAGAAATAAAAAAAACAGATATTTGTCTCTTGTCACAATATATTTATGGTATGTAAAAAAGTCTTATTGGAAAAATTATATATCTATATATTTAAATATACATTTAGATACATACATATACAACATTCCCTTTTCACGTGTATATGATTTTAACAGGTTCACACGTTATGTGACATCTACATCTTGTGGTCACACAAAGGTACTGCACTGTCGAGTATCCTTTTTATATGTAGTATTTTTGTAGAATCTAATAAACAGAATATACAATATATATAATATAAATCTATCAATGTATTTCTCACGTGTTCACTACCTCTTTTTGTGAAAACCAACCGAAAAAATAAATTATTTACAGTCACACCAAAGAAGACTCCCCCACTGTGATTGAATTTATTATTTTTATTCTGTTCTATTTGAAAATGTATAAGTATTTTATTTCAGAAATGACTTTGTTTTTAAATATTCACTCTAGGGCAAATGCCTGAAGGTGAGGAGACTGGTGTGTAGGTTTTTCTCGTGCTTTTACACAGATAAAATAATAATAAAGATAATAATGATTCTTACAAATGAATGAATCAATGCACAATTAAATTAAACTGGAGAAAGTTTTATTTGAATTTAAATGTATTTACAATAGCATTGATAAAAAATAAACTCATCTTGATAAATCACACTTAACTGATGTATAATACATATGTGTATATGCATATGTGCATGTATATTTGTGTATGTATGTATATGGTTTTCACAGGTTCTCATGTCTTTAGGGGTTTAGGGTCTTTGAGGGGCTCGTCCCGATCGCGACGTAAGTGGTCCGGCGTCTCTGTCATGTTCCACTTCAAAATGAGCCCTGTTGAGTTTTGGCACAAGTGGCGCGAGTGAGGCATCACATATGGTTCGGTGCCTATACCCGGGGCCTTGTGGGTCCCACGGAGACCAGAGCGGGCCCAGGTAGGGTGTCGGGGGGCGGGCTTTGGATCGCGGGCGGTCCCGTCTCTCTAACACCACCAGGAGCCGAGTTACAGGGTCGATCCCACCAATAGCCCTATAAGCGTTAGGGTTAGGGTTAGGGTTTGTGTTAGGTTATAGGGATAAATGCGAAGATTGATCACCTTTGAATTGATCGACCCCCCATATCTTGTGATCCGTATCTGCTAGAGAGCTGAAACGTGGTTTATCATACTCCTTGGCCCCTCCCCAGTCGATTGCACTTGGTTTCGTCGGTCTAGCGCCACCAGGTGCCGAGATATGGAGTTGATCACTTACTTGATTTTCGAATGTATGGGTGGGACTTAGTGTTTTTGGGGCATCATGTATGGTGCGAATCGTTCATTTATTTGCAATACGATAAGTGCTCTATTTCAGAAATGACTTTGTGTTTTGTCTTCATTCTTGTTAGAATTAAATTGTCATACTACTGTCTTAAAAAAAAAGATTTTCATGTTATGAATCAAAGTTTTATAGAAATAAAAAAAACAGATATTTGTCTCTTGTCACAATATATTTATGGTATGTAAAAAAGTCTTATTGGAAAAATTATATATCTATATATTTAAATATACATTTAGATACATACATATACAACATTCCCTTTTCACGTGTATATGATTTTAACAGGTTCACACGTTATGTGACATCTACATCTTGTGGTCACACAAAGGTACTGCACTGTCGAGTATCCTTTTTATATGTAGTATTTTTGTAGAATCTAATAAACAGAATATACAATATATATAATATAAATCTATCAATGTATTTCTCACGTGTTCACTACCTCTTTTTGTGAAAACCAACCGAAAAAATAAATTATTTACAGTCACACCAAAGAAGACTCCCCCACTGTGATTGAATTTATTATTTTTATTCTGTTCTATTTGAAAATGTATAAGTATTTTATTTCAGAAATGACTTTGTTTTTAAATATTCACTCTAGGGCAAATGCCTGAAGGTGAGGAGACTGGTGTGTAGGTTTTTCTCGTGCTTTTACACAGATAAAATAATAATAAAGATAATAATGATTCTTACAAATGAATGAATCAATGCACAATTAAATTAAACTGGAGAAAGTTTTATTTGAATTTAAATGTATTTACAATAGCATTGATAAAAAATAAACTCATCTTGATAAATCACACTTAACTGATGTATAATACATATGTGTATATGCATATGTGCATGTATATTTGTGTATGTATGTATATGGTTTTCACAGGTTCTCATGTCTTTAGGGGTTTAGGGTCTTTGAGGGGCTCGTCCCGATCGCGACGTAAGTGGTCCGGCGTCTCTGTCATGTTCCACTTCAAAATGAGCCCTGTTGAGTTTTGGCACAAGTGGCGCGAGTGAGGCATCACATATGGTTCGGTGCCTATACCCGGGGCCTTGTGGGTCCCACGGAGACCAGAGCGGGCCCAGGTAGGGTGTCGGGGGGCGGGCTTTGGATCGCGGGCGGTCCCGTCTCTCTAACACCACCAGGAGCCGAGTTACAGGGTCGATCCCACCAATAGCCCTATAAGCGTTAGGGTTAGGGTTAGGGTTTGTGTTAGGTTATAGGGATAAATGCGAAGATTGATCACCTTTGAATTGATCGACCCCCCATATCTTGTGATCCGTATCTGCTAGAGAGCTGAAACGTGGTTTATCATACTCCTTGGCCCCTCCCCAGTCGATTGCACTTGGTTTCGTCGGTCTAGCGCCACCAGGTGCCGAGATATGGAGTTGATCACTTACTTGATTTTCGAATGTATGGGTGGGACTTAGTGTTTTTGGGGCATCATGTATGGTGCGAATCGTTCATTTATTTGCAATACGATAAGTGCTCTATTTCAGAAATGACTTTGTGTTTTGTCTTCATTCTTGTTAGAATTAAATTGTCATACTACTGTCTTAAAAAAAAAGATTTTCATGTTATGAATCAAAGTTTTATAGAAATAAAAAAAACAGATATTTGTCTCTTGTCACAATATATTTATGGTATGTAAAAAAGTCTTATTGGAAAAATTATATATCTATATATTTAAATATACATTTAGATACATACATATACAACATTCCCTTTTCACGTGTATATGATTTTAACAGGTTCACACGTTATGTGACATCTACATCTTGTGGTCACACAAAGGTACTGCACTGTCGAGTATCCTTTTTATATGTAGTATTTTTGTAGAATCTAATAAACAGAATATACAATATATATAATATAAATCTATCAATGTATTTCTCACGTGTTCACTACCTCTTTTTGTGAAAACCAACCGAAAAAATAAATTATTTACAGTCACACCAAAGAAGACTCCCCCACTGTGATTGAATTTATTATTTTTATTCTGTTCTATTTGAAAATGTATAAGTATTTTATTTCAGAAATGACTTTGTTTTTAAATATTCACTCTAGGGCAAATGCCTGAAGGTGAGGAGACTGGTGTGTAGGTTTTTCTCGTGCTTTTACACAGATAAAATAATAATAAAGATAATAATGATTCTTACAAATGAATGAATCAATGCACAATTAAATTAAACTGGAGAAAGTTTTATTTGAATTTAAATGTATTTACAATAGCATTGATAAAAAATAAACTCATCTTGATAAATCACACTTAACTGATGTATAATACATATGTGTATATGCATATGTGCATGTATATTTGTGTATGTATGTATATGGTTTTCACAGGTTCTCATGTCTTTAGGGGTTTAGGGTCTTTGAGGGGCTCGTCCCGATCGCGACGTAAGTGGTCCGGCGTCTCTGTCATGTTCCACTTCAAAATGAGCCCTGTTGAGTTTTGGCACAAGTGGCGCGAGTGAGGCATCACATATGGTTCGGTGCCTATACCCGGGGCCTTGTGGGTCCCACGGAGACCAGAGCGGGCCCAGGTAGGGTGTCGGGGGGCGGGCTTTGGATCGCGGGCGGTCCCGTCTCTCTAACACCACCAGGAGCCGAGTTACAGGGTCGATCCCACCAATAGCCCTATAAGCGTTAGGGTTAGGGTTAGGGTTTGTGTTAGGTTATAGGGATAAATGCGAAGATTGATCACCTTTGAATTGATCGACCCCCCATATCTTGTGATCCGTATCTGCTAGAGAGCTGAAACGTGGTTTATCATACTCCTTGGCCCCTCCCCAGTCGATTGCACTTGGTTTCGTCGGTCTAGCGCCACCAGGTGCCGAGATATGGAGTTGATCACTTACTTGATTTTCGAATGTATGGGTGGGACTTAGTGTTTTTGGGGCATCATGTATGGTGCGAATCGTTCATTTATTTGCAATACGATAAGTGCTCTATTTCAGAAATGACTTTGTGTTTTGTCTTCATTCTTGTTAGAATTAAATTGTCATACTACTGTCTTAAAAAAAAAGATTTTCATGTTATGAATCAAAGTTTTATAGAAATAAAAAAAACAGATATTTGTCTCTTGTCACAATATATTTATGGTATGTAAAAAAGTCTTATTGGAAAAATTATATATCTATATATTTAAATATACATTTAGATACATACATATACAACATTCCCTTTTCACGTGTATATGATTTTAACAGGTTCACACGTTATGTGACATCTACATCTTGTGGTCACACAAAGGTACTGCACTGTCGAGTATCCTTTTTATATGTAGTATTTTTGTAGAATCTAATAAACAGAATATACAATATATATAATATAAATCTATCAATGTATTTCTCACGTGTTCACTACCTCTTTTTGTGAAAACCAACCGAAAAAATAAATTATTTACAGTCACACCAAAGAAGACTCCCCCACTGTGATTGAATTTATTATTTTTATTCTGTTCTATTTGAAAATGTATAAGTATTTTATTTCAGAAATGACTTTGTTTTTAAATATTCACTCTAGGGCAAATGCCTGAAGGTGAGGAGACTGGTGTGTAGGTTTTTCTCGTGCTTTTACACAGATAAAATAATAATAAAGATAATAATGATTCTTACAAATGAATGAATCAATGCACAATTAAATTAAACTGGAGAAAGTTTTATTTGAATTTAAATGTATTTACAATAGCATTGATAAAAAATAAACTCATCTTGATAAATCACACTTAACTGATGTATAATACATATGTGTATATGCATATGTGCATGTATATTTGTGTATGTATGTATATGGTTTTCACAGGTTCTCATGTCTTTAGGGGTTTAGGGTCTTTGAGGGGCTCGTCCCGATCGCGACGTAAGTGGTCCGGCGTCTCTGTCATGTTCCACTTCAAAATGAGCCCTGTTGAGTTTTGGCACAAGTGGCGCGAGTGAGGCATCACATATGGTTCGGTGCCTATACCCGGGGCCTTGTGGGTCCCACGGAGACCAGAGCGGGCCCAGGTAGGGTGTCGGGGGGCGGGCTTTGGATCGCGGGCGGTCCCGTCTCTCTAACACCACCAGGAGCCGAGTTACAGGGTCGATCCCACCAATAGCCCTATAAGCGTTAGGGTTAGGGTTAGGGTTTGTGTTAGGTTATAGGGATAAATGCGAAGATTGATCACCTTTGAATTGATCGACCCCCCATATCTTGTGATCCGTATCTGCTAGAGAGCTGAAACGTGGTTTATCATACTCCTTGGCCCCTCCCCAGTCGATTGCACTTGGTTTCGTCGGTCTAGCGCCACCAGGTGCCGAGATATGGAGTTGATCACTTACTTGATTTTCGAATGTATGGGTGGGACTTAGTGTTTTTGGGGCATCATGTATGGTGCGAATCGTTCATTTATTTGCAATACGATAAGTGCTCTATTTCAGAAATGACTTTGTGTTTTGTCTTCATTCTTGTTAGAATTAAATTGTCATACTACTGTCTTAAAAAAAAAGATTTTCATGTTATGAATCAAAGTTTTATAGAAATAAAAAAAACAGATATTTGTCTCTTGTCACAATATATTTATGGTATGTAAAAAAGTCTTATTGGAAAAATTATATATCTATATATTTAAATATACATTTAGATACATACATATACAACATTCCCTTTTCACGTGTATATGATTTTAACAGGTTCACACGTTATGTGACATCTACATCTTGTGGTCACACAAAGGTACTGCACTGTCGAGTATCCTTTTTATATGTAGTATTTTTGTAGAATCTAATAAACAGAATATACAATATATATAATATAAATCTATCAATGTATTTCTCACGTGTTCACTACCTCTTTTTGTGAAAACCAACCGAAAAAATAAATTATTTACAGTCACACCAAAGAAGACTCCCCCACTGTGATTGAATTTATTATTTTTATTCTGTTCTATTTGAAAATGTATAAGTATTTTATTTCAGAAATGACTTTGTTTTTAAATATTCACTCTAGGGCAAATGCCTGAAGGTGAGGAGACTGGTGTGTAGGTTTTTCTCGTGCTTTTACACAGATAAAATAATAATAAAGATAATAATGATTCTTACAAATGAATGAATCAATGCACAATTAAATTAAACTGGAGAAAGTTTTATTTGAATTTAAATGTATTTACAATAGCATTGATAAAAAATAAACTCATCTTGATAAATCACACTTAACTGATGTATAATACATATGTGTATATGCATATGTGCATGTATATTTGTGTATGTATGTATATGGTTTTCACAGGTTCTCATGTCTTTAGGGGTTTAGGGTCTTTGAGGGGCTCGTCCCGATCGCGACGTAAGTGGTCCGGCGTCTCTGTCATGTTCCACTTCAAAATGAGCCCTGTTGAGTTTTGGCACAAGTGGCGCGAGTGAGGCATCACATATGGTTCGGTGCCTATACCCGGGGCCTTGTGGGTCCCACGGAGACCAGAGCGGGCCCAGGTAGGGTGTCGGGGGGCGGGCTTTGGATCGCGGGCGGTCCCGTCTCTCTAACACCACCAGGAGCCGAGTTACAGGGTCGATCCCACCAATAGCCCTATAAGCGTTAGGGTTAGGGTTAGGGTTTGTGTTAGGTTATAGGGATAAATGCGAAGATTGATCACCTTTGAATTGATCGACCCCCCATATCTTGTGATCCGTATCTGCTAGAGAGCTGAAACGTGGTTTATCATACTCCTTGGCCCCTCCCCAGTCGATTGCACTTGGTTTCGTCGGTCTAGCGCCACCAGGTGCCGAGATATGGAGTTGATCACTTACTTGATTTTCGAATGTATGGGTGGGACTTAGTGTTTTTGGGGCATCATGTATGGTGCGAATCGTTCATTTATTTGCAATACGATAAGTGCTCTATTTCAGAAATGACTTTGTGTTTTGTCTTCATTCTTGTTAGAATTAAATTGTCATACTACTGTCTTAAAAAAAAAGATTTTCATGTTATGAATCAAAGTTTTATAGAAATAAAAAAAACAGATATTTGTCTCTTGTCACAATATATTTATGGTATGTAAAAAAGTCTTATTGGAAAAATTATATATCTATATATTTAAATATACATTTAGATACATACATATACAACATTCCCTTTTCACGTGTATATGATTTTAACAGGTTCACACGTTATGTGACATCTACATCTTGTGGTCACACAAAGGTACTGCACTGTCGAGTATCCTTTTTATATGTAGTATTTTTGTAGAATCTAATAAACAGAATATACAATATATATAATATAAATCTATCAATGTATTTCTCACGTGTTCACTACCTCTTTTTGTGAAAACCAACCGAAAAAATAAATTATTTACAGTCACACCAAAGAAGACTCCCCCACTGTGATTGAATTTATTATTTTTATTCTGTTCTATTTGAAAATGTATAAGTATTTTATTTCAGAAATGACTTTGTTTTTAAATATTCACTCTAGGGCAAATGCCTGAAGGTGAGGAGACTGGTGTGTAGGTTTTTCTCGTGCTTTTACACAGATAAAATAATAATAAAGATAATAATGATTCTTACAAATGAATGAATCAATGCACAATTAAATTAAACTGGAGAAAGTTTTATTTGAATTTAAATGTATTTACAATAGCATTGATAAAAAATAAACTCATCTTGATAAATCACACTTAACTGATGTATAATACATATGTGTATATGCATATGTGCATGTATATTTGTGTATGTATGTATATGGTTTTCACAGGTTCTCATGTCTTTAGGGGTTTAGGGTCTTTGAGGGGCTCGTCCCGATCGCGACGTAAGTGGTCCGGCGTCTCTGTCATGTTCCACTTCAAAATGAGCCCTGTTGAGTTTTGGCACAAGTGGCGCGAGTGAGGCATCACATATGGTTCGGTGCCTATACCCGGGGCCTTGTGGGTCCCACGGAGACCAGAGCGGGCCCAGGTAGGGTGTCGGGGGGCGGGCTTTGGATCGCGGGCGGTCCCGTCTCTCTAACACCACCAGGAGCCGAGTTACAGGGTCGATCCCACCAATAGCCCTATAAGCGTTAGGGTTAGGGTTAGGGTTTGTGTTAGGTTATAGGGATAAATGCGAAGATTGATCACCTTTGAATTGATCGACCCCCCATATCTTGTGATCCGTATCTGCTAGAGAGCTGAAACGTGGTTTATCATACTCCTTGGCCCCTCCCCAGTCGATTGCACTTGGTTTCGTCGGTCTAGCGCCACCAGGTGCCGAGATATGGAGTTGATCACTTACTTGATTTTCGAATGTATGGGTGGGACTTAGTGTTTTTGGGGCATCATGTATGGTGCGAATCGTTCATTTATTTGCAATACGATAAGTGCTCTATTTCAGAAATGACTTTGTGTTTTGTCTTCATTCTTGTTAGAATTAAATTGTCATACTACTGTCTTAAAAAAAAAGATTTTCATGTTATGAATCAAAGTTTTATAGAAATAAAAAAAACAGATATTTGTCTCTTGTCACAATATATTTATGGTATGTAAAAAAGTCTTATTGGAAAAATTATATATCTATATATTTAAATATACATTTAGATACATACATATACAACATTCCCTTTTCACGTGTATATGATTTTAACAGGTTCACACGTTATGTGACATCTACATCTTGTGGTCACACAAAGGTACTGCACTGTCGAGTATCCTTTTTATATGTAGTATTTTTGTAGAATCTAATAAACAGAATATACAATATATATAATATAAATCTATCAATGTATTTCTCACGTGTTCACTACCTCTTTTTGTGAAAACCAACCGAAAAAATAAATTATTTACAGTCACACCAAAGAAGACTCCCCCACTGTGATTGAATTTATTATTTTTATTCTGTTCTATTTGAAAATGTATAAGTATTTTATTTCAGAAATGACTTTGTTTTTAAATATTCACTCTAGGGCAAATGCCTGAAGGTGAGGAGACTGGTGTGTAGGTTTTTCTCGTGCTTTTACACAGATAAAATAATAATAAAGATAATAATGATTCTTACAAATGAATGAATCAATGCACAATTAAATTAAACTGGAGAAAGTTTTATTTGAATTTAAATGTATTTACAATAGCATTGATAAAAAATAAACTCATCTTGATAAATCACACTTAACTGATGTATAATACATATGTGTATATGCATATGTGCATGTATATTTGTGTATGTATGTATATGGTTTTCACAGGTTCTCATGTCTTTAGGGGTTTAGGGTCTTTGAGGGGCTCGTCCCGATCGCGACGTAAGTGGTCCGGCGTCTCTGTCATGTTCCACTTCAAAATGAGCCCTGTTGAGTTTTGGCACAAGTGGCGCGAGTGAGGCATCACATATGGTTCGGTGCCTATACCCGGGGCCTTGTGGGTCCCACGGAGACCAGAGCGGGCCCAGGTAGGGTGTCGGGGGGCGGGCTTTGGATCGCGGGCGGTCCCGTCTCTCTAACACCACCAGGAGCCGAGTTACAGGGTCGATCCCACCAATAGCCCTATAAGCGTTAGGGTTAGGGTTAGGGTTTGTGTTAGGTTATAGGGATAAATGCGAAGATTGATCACCTTTGAATTGATCGACCCCCCATATCTTGTGATCCGTATCTGCTAGAGAGCTGAAACGTGGTTTATCATACTCCTTGGCCCCTCCCCAGTCGATTGCACTTGGTTTCGTCGGTCTAGCGCCACCAGGTGCCGAGATATGGAGTTGATCACTTACTTGATTTTCGAATGTATGGGTGGGACTTAGTGTTTTTGGGGCATCATGTATGGTGCGAATCGTTCATTTATTTGCAATACGATAAGTGCTCTATTTCAGAAATGACTTTGTGTTTTGTCTTCATTCTTGTTAGAATTAAATTGTCATACTACTGTCTTAAAAAAAAAGATTTTCATGTTATGAATCAAAGTTTTATAGAAATAAAAAAAACAGATATTTGTCTCTTGTCACAATATATTTATGGTATGTAAAAAAGTCTTATTGGAAAAATTATATATCTATATATTTAAATATACATTTAGATACATACATATACAACATTCCCTTTTCACGTGTATATGATTTTAACAGGTTCACACGTTATGTGACATCTACATCTTGTGGTCACACAAAGGTACTGCACTGTCGAGTATCCTTTTTATATGTAGTATTTTTGTAGAATCTAATAAACAGAATATACAATATATATAATATAAATCTATCAATGTATTTCTCACGTGTTCACTACCTCTTTTTGTGAAAACCAACCGAAAAAATAAATTATTTACAGTCACACCAAAGAAGACTCCCCCACTGTGATTGAATTTATTATTTTTATTCTGTTCTATTTGAAAATGTATAAGTATTTTATTTCAGAAATGACTTTGTTTTTAAATATTCACTCTAGGGCAAATGCCTGAAGGTGAGGAGACTGGTGTGTAGGTTTTTCTCGTGCTTTTACACAGATAAAATAATAATAAAGATAATAATGATTCTTACAAATGAATGAATCAATGCACAATTAAATTAAACTGGAGAAAGTTTTATTTGAATTTAAATGTATTTACAATAGCATTGATAAAAAATAAACTCATCTTGATAAATCACACTTAACTGATGTATAATACATATGTGTATATGCATATGTGCATGTATATTTGTGTATGTATGTATATGGTTTTCACAGGTTCTCATGTCTTTAGGGGTTTAGGGTCTTTGAGGGGCTCGTCCCGATCGCGACGTAAGTGGTCCGGCGTCTCTGTCATGTTCCACTTCAAAATGAGCCCTGTTGAGTTTTGGCACAAGTGGCGCGAGTGAGGCATCACATATGGTTCGGTGCCTATACCCGGGGCCTTGTGGGTCCCACGGAGACCAGAGCGGGCCCAGGTAGGGTGTCGGGGGGCGGGCTTTGGATCGCGGGCGGTCCCGTCTCTCTAACACCACCAGGAGCCGAGTTACAGGGTCGATCCCACCAATAGCCCTATAAGCGTTAGGGTTAGGGTTAGGGTTTGTGTTAGGTTATAGGGATAAATGCGAAGATTGATCACCTTTGAATTGATCGACCCCCCATATCTTGTGATCCGTATCTGCTAGAGAGCTGAAACGTGGTTTATCATACTCCTTGGCCCCTCCCCAGTCGATTGCACTTGGTTTCGTCGGTCTAGCGCCACCAGGTGCCGAGATATGGAGTTGATCACTTACTTGATTTTCGAATGTATGGGTGGGACTTAGTGTTTTTGGGGCATCATGTATGGTGCGAATCGTTCATTTATTTGCAATACGATAAGTGCTCTATTTCAGAAATGACTTTGTGTTTTGTCTTCATTCTTGTTAGAATTAAATTGTCATACTACTGTCTTAAAAAAAAAGATTTTCATGTTATGAATCAAAGTTTTATAGAAATAAAAAAAACAGATATTTGTCTCTTGTCACAATATATTTATGGTATGTAAAAAAGTCTTATTGGAAAAATTATATATCTATATATTTAAATATACATTTAGATACATACATATACAACATTCCCTTTTCACGTGTATATGATTTTAACAGGTTCACACGTTATGTGACATCTACATCTTGTGGTCACACAAAGGTACTGCACTGTCGAGTATCCTTTTTATATGTAGTATTTTTGTAGAATCTAATAAACAGAATATACAATATATAAAATATAAATCTATCAATGTATTTCTCACGTGTTCACTACCTCTTTTTGTGAAAACCAACCGAAAAAATAAATTATTTACAGTCACACCAAAGAAGACTCCCCCACTGTGATTGAATTTATTATTTTTATTCTGTTCTATTTGAAAATGTATAAGTATTTTATTTCAGAAATGACTTTGTTTTTAAATATTCACTCTAGGGCAAATGCCTGAAGGTGAGGAGACTGGTGTGTAGGTTTTTCTCGTGCTTTTACACAGATAAAATAATAATAAAGATAATAATGTTCTTACAAATGAATGAATCAATGCACAATTAAATTAAACTGGAGAAAGTTTTATTTGAATTTAAATGTATTTACAATAGCATTGATAAAAAATAAACTCATCTTGATAAATCACACTTAACTGATGTATAATACATATGTGTATATGCATATGTGCATGTATATTTGTGTATGTATGTATATGGTTTTCACAGGTTCTCATGTCTTTAGGGGTTTAGGGTCTTTGAGGGGCTCGTCCCGATCGCGACGTAAGTGGTCCGGCGTCTCTGTCATGTTCCACTTCAAAATGAGCCCTGTTGAGTTTTGGCACAAGTGGCGCGAGTGAGGCATCACATATGGTTCGGTGCCTATACCCGGGGCCTTGTGGGTCCCACGGAGACCAGAGCGGGCCCAGGTAGGGTGTCGGGGGGCGGGCTTTGGATCGCGGGCGGTCCCGTCTCTCTAACACCACCAGGAGCCGAGTTACAGGGTCGATCCCACCAATAGCCCTATAAGCGTTAGGGTTAGGGTTAGGGTTTGTGTTAGGTTATAGGGATAAATGCGAAGATTGATCACCTTTGAATTGATCGACCCCCCATATCTTGTGATCCGTATCTGCTAGAGAGCTGAAACGTGGTTTATCATACTCCTTGGCCCCTCCCCAGTCGATTGCACTTGGTTTCGTCGGTCTAGCGCCACCAGGTGCCGAGATATGGAGTTGATCACTTACTTGATTTTCGAATGTATGGGTGGGACTTAGTGTTTTTGGGGCATCATGTATGGTGCGAATCGTTCATTTATTTGCAATACGATAAGTGCTCTATTTCAGAAATGACTTTGTGTTTTGTCTTCATTCTTGTTAGAATTAAATTGTCATACTACTGTCTTAAAAAAAAAGATTTTCATGTTATGAATCAAAGTTTTATAGAAATAAAAAAAACAGATATTTGTCTCTTGTCACAATATATTTATGGTATGTAAAAAAGTCTTATTGGAAAAATTATATATCTATATATTTAAATATACATTTAGATACATACATATACAACATTCCCTTTTCACGTGTATATGATTTTAACAGGTTCACACGTTATGTGACATCTACATCTTGTGGTCACACAAAGGTACTGCACTGTCGAGTATCCTTTTTATATGTAGTATTTTTGTAGAATCTAATAAACAGAATATACAATATATATAATATAAATCTATCAATGTATTTCTCACGTGTTCACTACCTCTTTTTGTGAAAACCAACCGAAAAAATAAATTATTTACAGTCACACCAAAGAAGACTCCCCCACTGTGATTGAATTTATTATTTTTATTCTGTTCTATTTGAAAATGTATAAGTATTTTATTTCAGAAATGACTTTGTTTTTAAATATTCACTCTAGGGCAAATGCCTGAAGGTGAGGAGACTGGTGTGTAGGTTTTTCTCGTGCTTTTACACAGATAAAATAATAATAAAGATAATAATGATTCTTACAAATGAATGAATCAATGCACAATTAAATTAAACTGGAGAAAGTTTTATTTGAATTTAAATGTATTTACAATAGCATTGATAAAAAATAAACTCATCTTGATAAATCACACTTAACTGATGTATAATACATATGTGTATATGCATATGTGCATGTATATTTGTGTATGTATGTATATGGTTTTCACAGGTTCTCATGTCTTTAGGGGTTTAGGGTCTTTGAGGGGCTCGTCCCGATCGCGACGTAAGTGGTCCGGCGTCTCTGTCATGTTCCACTTCAAAATGAGCCCTGTTGAGTTTTGGCACAAGTGGCGCGAGTGAGGCATCACATATGGTTCGGTGCCTATACCCGGGGCCTTGTGGGTCCCACGGAGACCAGAGCGGGCCCAGGTAGGGTGTCGGGGGGCGGGCTTTGGATCGCGGGCGGTCCCGTCTCTCTAACACCACCAGGAGCCGAGTTACAGGGTCGATCCCACCAATAGCCCTATAAGCGTTAGGGTTAGGGTTAGGGTTTGTGTTAGGTTATAGGGATAAATGCGAAGATTGATCACCTTTGAATTGATCGACCCCCCATATCTTGTGATCCGTATCTGCTAGAGAGCTGAAACGTGGTTTATCATACTCCTTGGCCCCTCCCCAGTCGATTGCACTTGGTTTCGTCGGTCTAGCGCCACCAGGTGCCGAGATATGGAGTTGATCACTTACTTGATTTTCGAATGTATGGGTGGGACTTAGTGTTTTTGGGGCATCATGTATGGTGCGAATCGTTCATTTATTTGCAATACGATAAGTGCTCTATTTCAGAAATGACTTTGTGTTTTGTCTTCATTCTTGTTAGAATTAAATTGTCATACTACTGTCTTAAAAAAAAAGATTTTCATGTTATGAATCAAAGTTTTATAGAAATAAAAAAAACAGATATTTGTCTCTTGTCACAATATATTTATGGTATGTAAAAAAGTCTTATTGGAAAAATTATATATCTATATATTTAAATATACATTTAGATACATACATATACAACATTCCCTTTTCACGTGTATATGATTTTAACAGGTTCACACGTTATGTGACATCTACATCTTGTGGTCACACAAAGGTACTGCACTGTCGAGTATCCTTTTTATATGTAGTATTTTTGTAGAATCTAATAAACAGAATATACAATATATATAATATAAATCTATCAATGTATTTCTCACGTGTTCACTACCTCTTTTTGTGAAAACCAACCGAAAAAATAAATTATTTACAGTCACACCAAAGAAGACTCCCCCACTGTGATTGAATTTATTATTTTTATTCTGTTCTATTTGAAAATGTATAAGTATTTTATTTCAGAAATGACTTTGTTTTTAAATATTCACTCTAGGGCAAATGCCTGAAGGTGAGGAGACTGGTGTGTAGGTTTTTCTCGTGCTTTTACACAGATAAAATAATAATAAAGATAATAATGATTCTTACAAATGAATGAATCAATGCACAATTAAATTAAACTGGAGAAAGTTTTATTTGAATTTAAATGTATTTACAATAGCATTGATAAAAAATAAACTCATCTTGATAAATCACACTTAACTGATGTATAATACATATGTGTATATGCATATGTGCATGTATATTTGTGTATGTATGTATATGGTTTTCACAGGTTCTCATGTCTTTAGGGGTTTAGGGTCTTTGAGGGGCTCGTCCCGATCGCGACGTAAGTGGTCCGGCGTCTCTGTCATGTTCCACTTCAAAATGAGCCCTGTTGAGTTTTGGCACAAGTGGCGCGAGTGAGGCATCACATATGGTTCGGTGCCTATACCCGGGGCCTTGTGGGTCCCACGGAGACCAGAGCGGGCCCAGGTAGGGTGTCGGGGGGCGGGCTTTGGATCGCGGGCGGTCCCGTCTCTCTAACACCACCAGGAGCCGAGTTACAGGGTCGATCCCACCAATAGCCCTATAAGCGTTAGGGTTAGGGTTAGGGTTTGTGTTAGGTTATAGGGATAAATGCGAAGATTGATCACCTTTGAATTGATCGACCCCCCATATCTTGTGATCCGTATCTGCTAGAGAGCTGAAACGTGGTTTATCATACTCCTTGGCCCCTCCCCAGTCGATTGCACTTGGTTTCGTCGGTCTAGCGCCACCAGGTGCCGAGATATGGAGTTGATCACTTACTTGATTTTCGAATGTATGGGTGGGACTTAGTGTTTTTGGGGCATCATGTATGGTGCGAATCGTTCATTTATTTGCAATACGATAAGTGCTCTATTTCAGAAATGACTTTGTGTTTTGTCTTCATTCTTGTTAGAATTAAATTGTCATACTACTGTCTTAAAAAAAAAGATTTTCATGTTATGAATCAAAGTTTTATAGAAATAAAAAAAACAGATATTTGTCTCTTGTCACAATATATTTATGGTATGTAAAAAAGTCTTATTGGAAAAATTATATATCTATATATTTAAATATACATTTAGATACATACATATACAACATTCCCTTTTCACGTGTATATGATTTTAACAGGTTCACACGTTATGTGACATCTACATCTTGTGGTCACACAAAGGTACTGCACTGTCGAGTATCCTTTTTATATGTAGTATTTTTGTAGAATCTAATAAACAGAATATACAATATATATAATATAAATCTATCAATGTATTTCTCACGTGTTCACTACCTCTTTTTGTGAAAACCAACCGAAAAAATAAATTATTTACAGTCACACCAAAGAAGACTCCCCCACTGTGATTGAATTTATTATTTTTATTCTGTTCTATTTGAAAATGTATAAGTATTTTATTTCAGAAATGACTTTGTTTTTAAATATTCACTCTAGGGCAAATGCCTGAAGGTGAGGAGACTGGTGTGTAGGTTTTTCTCGTGCTTTTACACAGATAAAATAATAATAAAGATAATAATGATTCTTACAAATGAATGAATCAATGCACAATTAAATTAAACTGGAGAAAGTTTTATTTGAATTTAAATGTATTTACAATAGCATTGATAAAAAATAAACTCATCTTGATAAATCACACTTAACTGATGTATAATACATATGTGTATATGCATATGTGCATGTATATTTGTGTATGTATGTATATGGTTTTCACAGGTTCTCATGTCTTTAGGGGTTTAGGGTCTTTGAGGGGCTCGTCCCGATCGCGACGTAAGTGGTCCGGCGTCTCTGTCATGTTCCACTTCAAAATGAGCCCTGTTGAGTTTTGGCACAAGTGGCGCGAGTGAGGCATCACATATGGTTCGGTGCCTATACCCGGGGCCTTGTGGGTCCCACGGAGACCAGAGCGGGCCCAGGTAGGGTGTCGGGGGGCGGGCTTTGGATCGCGGGCGGTCCCGTCTCTCTAACACCACCAGGAGCCGAGTTACAGGGTCGATCCCACCAATAGCCCTATAAGCGTTAGGGTTAGGGTTAGGGTTTGTGTTAGGTTATAGGGATAAATGCGAAGATTGATCACCTTTGAATTGATCGACCCCCCATATCTTGTGATCCGTATCTGCTAGAGAGCTGAAACGTGGTTTATCATACTCCTTGGCCCCTCCCCAGTCGATTGCACTTGGTTTCGTCGGTCTAGCGCCACCAGGTGCCGAGATATGGAGTTGATCACTTACTTGATTTTCGAATGTATGGGTGGGACTTAGTGTTTTTGGGGCATCATGTATGGTGCGAATCGTTCATTTATTTGCAATACGATAAGTGCTCTATTTCAGAAATGACTTTGTGTTTTGTCTTCATTCTTGTTAGAATTAAATTGTCATACTACTGTCTTAAAAAAAAAGATTTTCATGTTATGAATCAAAGTTTTATAGAAATAAAAAAAACAGATATTTGTCTCTTGTCACAATATATTTATGGTATGTAAAAAAGTCTTATTGGAAAAATTATATATCTATATATTTAAATATACATTTAGATACATACATATACAACATTCCCTTTTCACGTGTATATGATTTTAACAGGTTCACACGTTATGTGACATCTACATCTTGTGGTCACACAAAGGTACTGCACTGTCGAGTATCCTTTTTATATGTAGTATTTTTGTAGAATCTAATAAACAGAATATACAATATATATAATATAAATCTATCAATGTATTTCTCACGTGTTCACTACCTCTTTTTGTGAAAACCAACCGAAAAAATAAATTATTTACAGTCACACCAAAGAAGACTCCCCCACTGTGATTGAATTTATTATTTTTATTCTGTTCTATTTGAAAATGTATAAGTATTTTATTTCAGAAATGACTTTGTTTTTAAATATTCACTCTAGGGCAAATGCCTGAAGGTGAGGAGACTGGTGTGTAGGTTTTTCTCGTGCTTTTACACAGATAAAATAATAATAAAGATAATAATGATTCTTACAAATGAATGAATCAATGCACAATTAAATTAAACTGGAGAAAGTTTTATTTGAATTTAAATGTATTTACAATAGCATTGATAAAAAATAAACTCATCTTGATAAATCACACTTAACTGATGTATAATACATATGTGTATATGCATATGTGCATGTATATTTGTGTATGTATGTATATGGTTTTCACAGGTTCTCATGTCTTTAGGGGTTTAGGGTCTTTGAGGGGCTCGTCCCGATCGCGACGTAAGTGGTCCGGCGTCTCTGTCATGTTCCACTTCAAAATGAGCCCTGTTGAGTTTTGGCACAAGTGGCGCGAGTGAGGCATCACATATGGTTCGGTGCCTATACCCGGGGCCTTGTGGGTCCCACGGAGACCAGAGCGGGCCCAGGTAGGGTGTCGGGGGGCGGGCTTTGGATCGCGGGCGGTCCCGTCTCTCTAACACCACCAGGAGCCGAGTTACAGGGTCGATCCCACCAATAGCCCTATAAGCGTTAGGGTTAGGGTTAGGGTTTGTGTTAGGTTATAGGGATAAATGCGAAGATTGATCACCTTTGAATTGATCGACCCCCCATATCTTGTGATCCGTATCTGCTAGAGAGCTGAAACGTGGTTTATCATACTCCTTGGCCCCTCCCCAGTCGATTGCACTTGGTTTCGTCGGTCTAGCGCCACCAGGTGCCGAGATATGGAGTTGATCACTTACTTGATTTTCGAATGTATGGGTGGGACTTAGTGTTTTTGGGGCATCATGTATGGTGCGAATCGTTCATTTATTTGCAATACGATAAGTGCTCTATTTCAGAAATGACTTTGTGTTTTGTCTTCATTCTTGTTAGAATTAAATTGTCATACTACTGTCTTAAAAAAAAAGATTTTCATGTTATGAATCAAAGTTTTATAGAAATAAAAAAAACAGATATTTGTCTCTTGTCACAATATATTTATGGTATGTAAAAAAGTCTTATTGGAAAAATTATATATCTATATATTTAAATATACATTTAGATACATACATATACAACATTCCCTTTTCACGTGTATATGATTTTAACAGGTTCACACGTTATGTGACATCTACATCTTGTGGTCACACAAAGGTACTGCACTGTCGAGTATCCTTTTTATATGTAGTATTTTTGTAGAATCTAATAAACAGAATATACAATATATATAATATAAATCTATCAATGTATTTCTCACGTGTTCACTACCTCTTTTTGTGAAAACCAACCGAAAAAATAAATTATTTACAGTCACACCAAAGAAGACTCCCCCACTGTGATTGAATTTATTATTTTTATTCTGTTCTATTTGAAAATGTATAAGTATTTTATTTCAGAAATGACTTTGTTTTTAAATATTCACTCTAGGGCAAATGCCTGAAGGTGAGGAGACTGGTGTGTAGGTTTTTCTCGTGCTTTTACACAGATAAAATAATAATAAAGATAATAATGATTCTTACAAATGAATGAATCAATGCACAATTAAATTAAACTGGAGAAAGTTTTATTTGAATTTAAATGTATTTACAATAGCATTGATAAAAAATAAACTCATCTTGATAAATCACACTTAACTGATGTATAATACATATGTGTATATGCATATGTGCATGTATATTTGTGTATGTATGTATATGGTTTTCACAGGTTCTCATGTCTTTAGGGGTTTAGGGTCTTTGAGGGGCTCGTCCCGATCGCGACGTAAGTGGTCCGGCGTCTCTGTCATGTTCCACTTCAAAATGAGCCCTGTTGAGTTTTGGCACAAGTGGCGCGAGTGAGGCATCACATATGGTTCGGTGCCTATACCCGGGGCCTTGTGGGTCCCACGGAGACCAGAGCGGGCCCAGGTAGGGTGTCGGGGGGCGGGCTTTGGATCGCGGGCGGTCCCGTCTCTCTAACACCACCAGGAGCCGAGTTACAGGGTCGATCCCACCAATAGCCCTATAAGCGTTAGGGTTAGGGTTAGGGTTTGTGTTAGGTTATAGGGATAAATGCGAAGATTGATCACCTTTGAATTGATCGACCCCCCATATCTTGTGATCCGTATCTGCTAGAGAGCTGAAACGTGGTTTATCATACTCCTTGGCCCCTCCCCAGTCGATTGCACTTGGTTTCGTCGGTCTAGCGCCACCAGGTGCCGAGATATGGAGTTGATCACTTACTTGATTTTCGAATGTATGGGTGGGACTTAGTGTTTTTGGGGCATCATGTATGGTGCGAATCGTTCATTTATTTGCAATACGATAAGTGCTCTATTTCAGAAATGACTTTGTGTTTTGTCTTCATTCTTGTTAGAATTAAATTGTCATACTACTGTCTTAAAAAAAAAGATTTTCATGTTATGAATCAAAGTTTTATAGAAATAAAAAAAACAGATATTTGTCTCTTGTCACAATATATTTATGGTATGTAAAAAAGTCTTATTGGAAAAATTATATATCTATATATTTAAATATACATTTAGATACATACATATACAACATTCCCTTTTCACGTGTATATGATTTTAACAGGTTCACACGTTATGTGACATCTACATCTTGTGGTCACACAAAGGTACTGCACTGTCGAGTATCCTTTTTATATGTAGTATTTTTGTAGAATCTAATAAACAGAATATACAATATATATAATATAAATCTATCAATGTATTTCTCACGTGTTCACTACCTCTTTTTGTGAAAACCAACCGAAAAAATAAATTATTTACAGTCACACCAAAGAAGACTCCCCCACTGTGATTGAATTTATTATTTTTATTCTGTTCTATTTGAAAATGTATAAGTATTTTATTTCAGAAATGACTTTGTTTTTAAATATTCACTCTAGGGCAAATGCCTGAAGGTGAGGAGACTGGTGTGTAGGTTTTTCTCGTGCTTTTACACAGATAAAATAATAATAAAGATAATAATGATTCTTACAAATGAATGAATCAATGCACAATTAAATTAAACTGGAGAAAGTTTTATTTGAATTTAAATGTATTTACAATAGCATTGATAAAAAATAAACTCATCTTGATAAATCACACTTAACTGATGTATAATACATATGTGTATATGCATATGTGCATGTATATTTGTGTATGTATGTATATGGTTTTCACAGGTTCTCATGTCTTTAGGGGTTTAGGGTCTTTGAGGGGCTCGTCCCGATCGCGACGTAAGTGGTCCGGCGTCTCTGTCATGTTCCACTTCAAAATGAGCCCTGTTGAGTTTTGGCACAAGTGGCGCGAGTGAGGCATCACATATGGTTCGGTGCCTATACCCGGGGCCTTGTGGGTCCCACGGAGACCAGAGCGGGCCCAGGTAGGGTGTCGGGGGGCGGGCTTTGGATCGCGGGCGGTCCCGTCTCTCTAACACCACCAGGAGCCGAGTTACAGGGTCGATCCCACCAATAGCCCTATAAGCGTTAGGGTTAGGGTTAGGGTTTGTGTTAGGTTATAGGGATAAATGCGAAGATTGATCACCTTTGAATTGATCGACCCCCCATATCTTGTGATCCGTATCTGCTAGAGAGCTGAAACGTGGTTTATCATACTCCTTGGCCCCTCCCCAGTCGATTGCACTTGGTTTCGTCGGTCTAGCGCCACCAGGTGCCGAGATATGGAGTTGATCACTTACTTGATTTTCGAATGTATGGGTGGGACTTAGTGTTTTTGGGGCATCATGTATGGTGCGAATCGTTCATTTATTTGCAATACGATAAGTGCTCTATTTCAGAAATGACTTTGTGTTTTGTCTTCATTCTTGTTAGAATTAAATTGTCATACTACTGTCTTAAAAAAAAAGATTTTCATGTTATGAATCAAAGTTTTATAGAAATAAAAAAAACAGATATTTGTCTCTTGTCACAATATATTTATGGTATGTAAAAAAGTCTTATTGGAAAAATTATATATCTATATATTTAAATATACATTTAGATACATACATATACAACATTCCCTTTTCACGTGTATATGATTTTAACAGGTTCACACGTTATGTGACATCTACATCTTGTGGTCACACAAAGGTACTGCACTGTCGAGTATCCTTTTTATATGTAGTATTTTTGTAGAATCTAATAAACAGAATATACAATATATATAATATAAATCTATCAATGTATTTCTCACGTGTTCACTACCTCTTTTTGTGAAAACCAACCGAAAAAATAAATTATTTACAGTCACACCAAAGAAGACTCCCCCACTGTGATTGAATTTATTATTTTTATTCTGTTCTATTTGAAAATGTATAAGTATTTTATTTCAGAAATGACTTTGTTTTTAAATATTCACTCTAGGGCAAATGCCTGAAGGTGAGGAGACTGGTGTGTAGGTTTTTCTCGTGCTTTTACACAGATAAAATAATAATAAAGATAATAATGATTCTTACAAATGAATGAATCAATGCACAATTAAATTAAACTGGAGAAAGTTTTATTTGAATTTAAATGTATTTACAATAGCATTGATAAAAAATAAACTCATCTTGATAAATCACACTTAACTGATGTATAATACATATGTGTATATGCATATGTGCATGTATATTTGTGTATGTATGTATATGGTTTTCACAGGTTCTCATGTCTTTAGGGGTTTAGGGTCTTTGAGGGGCTCGTCCCGATCGCGACGTAAGTGGTCCGGCGTCTCTGTCATGTTCCACTTCAAAATGAGCCCTGTTGAGTTTTGGCACAAGTGGCGCGAGTGAGGCATCACATATGGTTCGGTGCCTATACCCGGGGCCTTGTGGGTCCCACGGAGACCAGAGCGGGCCCAGGTAGGGTGTCGGGGGGCGGGCTTTGGATCGCGGGCGGTCCCGTCTCTCTAACACCACCAGGAGCCGAGTTACAGGGTCGATCCCACCAATAGCCCTATAAGCGTTAGGGTTAGGGTTAGGGTTTGTGTTAGGTTATAGGGATAAATGCGAAGATTGATCACCTTTGAATTGATCGACCCCCCATATCTTGTGATCCGTATCTGCTAGAGAGCTGAAACGTGGTTTATCATACTCCTTGGCCCCTCCCCAGTCGATTGCACTTGGTTTCGTCGGTCTAGCGCCACCAGGTGCCGAGATATGGAGTTGATCACTTACTTGATTTTCGAATGTATGGGTGGGACTTAGTGTTTTTGGGGCATCATGTATGGTGCGAATCGTTCATTTATTTGCAATACGATAAGTGCTCTATTTCAGAAATGACTTTGTGTTTTGTCTTCATTCTTGTTAGAATTAAATTGTCATACTACTGTCTTAAAAAAAAAGATTTTCATGTTATGAATCAAAGTTTTATAGAAATAAAAAAAACAGATATTTGTCTCTTGTCACAATATATTTATGGTATGTAAAAAAGTCTTATTGGAAAAATTATATATCTATATATTTAAATATACATTTAGATACATACATATACAACATTCCCTTTTCACGTGTATATGATTTTAACAGGTTCACACGTTATGTGACATCTACATCTTGTGGTCACACAAAGGTACTGCACTGTCGAGTATCCTTTTTATATGTAGTATTTTTGTAGAATCTAATAAACAGAATATACAATATATATAATATAAATCTATCAATGTATTTCTCACGTGTTCACTACCTCTTTTTGTGAAAACCAACCGAAAAAATAAATTATTTACAGTCACACCAAAGAAGACTCCCCCACTGTGATTGAATTTATTATTTTATTCTGTTCTATTTGAAAATGTATAAGTATTTTATTTCAGAAATGACTTTGTTTTTAAATATTCACTCTAGGGCAAATGCCTGAAGGTGAGGAGACTGGTGTGTAGGTTTTTCTCGTGCTTTTACACAGATAAAATAATAATAAAGATAATAATGATTCTTACAAATGAATGAATCAATGCACAATTAAATTAAACTGGAGAAAGTTTTATTTGAATTTAAATGTATTTACAATAGCATTGATAAAAAATAAACTCATCTTGATAAATCACACTTAACTGATGTATAATACATATGTGTATATGCATATGTGCATGTATATTTGTGTATGTATGTATATGGTTTTCACAGGTTCTCATGTCTTTAGGGGTTTAGGGTCTTTGAGGGGCTCGTCCCGATCGCGACGTAAGTGGTCCGGCGTCTCTGTCATGTTCCACTTCAAAATGAGCCCTGTTGAGTTTTGGCACAAGTGGCGCGAGTGAGGCATCACATATGGTTCGGTGCCTATACCCGGGCCTTGTGGGTCCCACGGAGACCAGAGCGGGCCCAGGTAGGGTGTCGGGGGGGCGGGCTTTGGATCGCGGGCGGTCCGTCTCTCTAACACCACCAGGAGCCGAGTTACAGGGTCGATCCCACCAATAGCCCTATAAGCGTTAGGGTTAGGGTTAGGGTTTGTGTTAGGTTATAGGGATAAATGCGAAGATTGATCACCTTTGAATTGATCGACCCCCCATATCTTGTGATCCGTATCTGCTAGAGAGCTGAAACGTGGTTTATCATACTCCTTGGCCCCTCCCCAGTCGATTGCACTTGGTTTCGTCGGTCTAGCGCCACCAGGTGCCGAGATATGGAGTTGATCACTTACTTGATTTTCGAATGTATGGGTGGGACTTAGTGTTTTTGGGGCATCATGTATGGTGCGAATCGTTCATTTATTTGCAATACGATAAGTGCTCTATTTCAGAAATGACTTTGTGTTTTGTCTTCATTCTTGTTAGAATTAAATTGTCATACTACTGTCTTAAAAAAAAGATTTTCATGTTATGAATCAAAGTTTTATAGAAATAAAAAAACAGATATTTGTCTCTTGTCACAATATATTTATGGTATGTAAAAAAGTCTTATTGGAAAAATTATATATCTAATATATTTAAATATACATTTAGATACATACATATACAACATTCCCTTTTCACGTGTATATGATTTTTAACAGGTTCACACGTTATGTGACATCTACATCTTGTGGTCACACAAAGGTACTGCACTGTCGAGTATCCTTTTATATGTAGTATTTTTGTAGAATCTAATAAACAGAATATACAATATATATAATATAAATCTATCAATGTATTTCTCACGTGTTCACTACCTCTTTTTGTGAAAACCAACCGAAAAAATAAATTATTTACAGTCACACCAAAGAAGACTCCCCCACTGTGATTGAATTTATTATTTTTATTCTGTTCTATTTGAAAATGTATAAGTATTTTATTCAGAAATGACTTTGTTTTTAAATATTCACTCTAGGGCAAATGCCTGAAGGTGAGGAGACTGGTGTGTAGGTTTTTCTCGTGCTTTTACACAGATAAAATAATAATAAAGATAATAATGATTCTTACAAATGAATGAATCAATGCACAATTAAATTAAACTGGAGAAAGTTTTATTTGAATTTAAATGTATTTACAATAGCATTGATAAAAAATAAACTCATCTTGATAAATCACACTTAACTGATGTATAATACATATGTGTATATGCATATGTGCATGTTATTTGTGTATGTATGTATATGGTTTTCACAGGTTCTCATGTCTTTAGGGGTTTAGGGTCTTTGAGGGGCTCGTCCCGATCGCGACGTAAGTGGTCGGCGTCTCTGTCATGTTCCACTTCAAAATGAGCCCTGTTGAGTTTTGGCACAAGTGGCGCGAGTGAGGCATCACATATGGTTCGGTGCCTATACCCGGGGCCTTGTGGGTCCCACGGAGACCAGAGCGGGCCCAGGTAGGGTGTCGGGGGGCGGGCTTTGGATCGCGGGCGGTCCCGTCTCTCTAACACCACCAGGAGCCGAGTTACAGGGTCGATCCCACCAATAGCCCTATAAGCGTTAGGGTTAGGGTTAGGGTTTGTGTTAGGTTATAGGGATAAATGCGAAGATTGATCACCTTTGAATTGATCGACCCCCCATATCTTGTGATCCGTATCTGCTAGAGAGCTGAAACGTGGTTTATCATACTCCTTGCCCCTCCCCAGTCGATTGCACTTGGTTTCGTCGGTCTAGCGCCACCAGGTGCCGAGATATGGAGTTGATCACTTACTTGATTTTCGAATGTATGGGTGGGACTTAGTGTTTTTGGGGCATCATGTATGGTGCGAATCGTTCATTTATTTGCAATACGATAAGTGCTCTATTCAGAAATGACTTTGTGTTTTGTCTTCATTCTTGTTAGAATTAAATTGTCATACTACTGTCTTAAAAAAAAAGATTTTCATGTTATGAATCAAAGTTTTATAGAAATAAAAAAAACAGATATTTGTCTCTTGTCACAATATATTTATGGTATGTAAAAAAGTCTTATTGGAAAAATTATATATCTATATATTTAAATATACATTTAGATACATACATATACAACATTCCCTTTTCACGTGTATATGATTTTAACAGGTTCACACGTTATGTGACATCTACATCTTGTGGTCACACAAAGGTACTGCACTGTCGAGTATCCTTTTTATATGTAGTATTTTTGTAGAATCTAATAAACAGAATATACAATATATATAATATAAATCTATCAATGTATTTCTCACGTGTTCACTACCTCTTTTTGTGAAAACCAACCGAAAAATAAATTATTTACAGTCACACCAAAGAAGACTCCCCCACTGTGATTGAATTTATTATTTTTATTCTGTTCTATTTGAAAATGTATAAGTATTTTATTTCAGAAATGACTTTGTTTTTAAATATTCACTCTAGGGCAAATGCCTGAAGGTGAGGAGACTGGTGTGTAGGTTTTTCTCGTGCTTTTACACAGATAAAATAATAATAAAGATAATAATGATTCTTACAAATGAATGAATCAATGCACAATTAAATTAAACTGGAGAAAGTTTTATTTGAATTTAAATGTATTTACAATAGCATTGATAAAAAATAAACTCATCTTGATAAATCACACTTAACTGATGTATAATACATATGTGTATATGCATATGTGCATGTATATTTGTGTATGTATGTATATGGTTTTCACAGGTTCTCATGTCTTTAGGGGTTTAGGGTCTTTGAGGGGCTCGTCCCGGATCGCGACGTAAGTGGTCCGGCGTCTCTGTCATGTTCCACTTCAAAATGAGCCCTGTTGAGTTTTGGCACAAGTGGCGCGAGTGAGGCATCACATATGGTTCGGTGCCTATACCGGGGCCTTGTGGGTCCCACGGAGACCAGAGCGGGCCCAGGTAGGGTGTCGGGGGGCGGGCTTTGGATCGCGGGCGGTCCCGTCTCTCTAACACCACCAGGAGCCGAGTTACATTACAGGGTCGATCCCACCAATA
>NW_026775156.1:0-2000 GCF_963082965.1 Carassius carassius | reverse complement strand
TTTAATCTCTTACCAAAAACCCAGATCACAAACCCCACTCAACTTGAAATGGTGCAAACAATGTTACAAAACTTCTAAAGGGTATACAAAACAACGGTATGTGCCTAATAAAAATAATAATAATAATAAAATAAAAAAATCACAACATACATGAATAATCTATGTATTTTCCTACATTAACACATTACAATTCACACATTAATGTATTTTGTGCAAATCATCAGTAACCAGGTCAAATACTTGATGCAGATTGTAATATGCACAAAAACACTTTAAGAAAATAAGCAAAACTTACTCTTAAGCACACAAAAGGTTCACGTTGTAAGTGGAGACGTGAAATCTAACGTAACAATGTTCTTCCCTCTAACACAAAATTAAGAACAAGAGTTAATGCATGTTCCATTAACATGTAATATACATAATTATTTTACACTTTTTAACAGCTTTTACAACATTTACAGGTGCATCTCAATAAATTAGAATGTCGTGGAAAAGTTAATTTATTTCAGTAATTCAACTCAAATTGTGAAACTTGTGTATTAAATAAATTCAACGCACACAGACTGAAGTAGTCTAAAGCCCCTTAACTCTCACTCACATTTTTGAACATCGACTTTATAGTGCACGATTCAAACTTAATTTTTTATAATTCATGAATGAAAACATTTTGTAACATGATATTGATGTACCATTTACATGTTAATGCAATGTCTGATTTTAAAATGGGTTTTAAAGGATGAATTTTGAGATTTTAAGTTTTCAGTTGATATATAATTTCTGATGATTTCTAAAATGTGATAGAGAAAAAGGCAACAAAGTCTTTTTTTTAAACAAAGGTCAAAACTCCTGTTATAATTTAGATTTTTGAGGGTGCACTCTTGTCATAAATTAATTTATTACTTTTCCTACATAATTTTAACAAAAAACATTGGTAAAATTTATATTTGGGAGTCTTAGACCTTTCCAACAATATATAGTTTGTGAAGATTAGATTAGATTTAATTGTAATATAGTGAAGTAAATGTAGGCATCCCGTATACGGGACGGGGTGACAGTTAAAGGGCTAAGTCTTTGGTTCTTTTAAATGTGATGATTTTGGCTCATATTTAACAAAAACCCACTAATTCACTATCTCTAAAATTAGAATATGGTGACATGCCAATCAGCTAATCAACTCAAAACACCTGCAAAGGTTTCCTGAACCTTCAAAATGGTCTCTCAGTTTGGTTCACTAGGCTACATGATCATGGGGAAGACTGCTTATCTGACAGTTGTCCAGAAGACAATCATTGACACCCTTCACAAGGAGGGTAAGCCACAAACATTAATTGCCAAAGAAGCTGGCTGTTCACAGAGTGCTGTATCCAAGCATGTGAACAGAAAGTTGAGTGGAAGGAAAAAGTTTTGTATTTCATTTGGAAACCAAGGTCTTAGAGTCTGGAGGAAGGGTGGTGAATCTCATAGCCCAAGTTGCTTGAAATCCATTGTTAAGTTTCCACAGTCTGTGATGATTTGGGGTGCAATATCATCTGCTGGTGTTGGTCCATTTTGTTTTTCGAAAACCGCTGCACCCATTTACCAATAAATTTTGGAGCACTTCATGTTTCCTTCTGCTGACCAGCTTTTTGAAGATGCTGATTTCATTGTCCAGCAGGATTTGGCACCTTACTGCCAAAAGCACCAAAAGTTGGTTAAATGACCATGGTGTTGGTGTGCTTGACTGGCCAGCAAACTCACCAGACCTGAACCCCATGGAGAATCTATGGGGTATTGTCAAGAGAAAATGAGAAACAAGAGACTAAAAAAATGCAGAAAGCTGATGGCCACTGTCAAAGAAACCTGGGCTTCCATACCACCTCAACCTGATCCTATCCATGATACACCGAATTGAGGCTGTAATTAAAGCAGAAGGAGCCACTACCAAGTATTGAGTACATGTACAGTAAATTTAAATACTTTCCAGAAGGCCAACAATTCACTTTTTTATAATTATTATTTTT